>NW_027009029.1:0-58965 GCF_036934945.1 Oncorhynchus masou masou | reverse complement strand
TAGTGACTGGAGCAGAGCCGGCTTTGCTCGCTCGTTTTCTGGAGGAGTCTCCTCGTCGAGGTTAAGGATGAGATCCTCTCCCGGGAGGTTCCTTCCAGTCTGGACTCCTTAATAGCTCTCGCTATTCGCATAGAGCGACGGTTTGATCTTCGTCGCCGAGCTCGTGGAAAGGAGCTCGCGTTCTCCGTTGCTCCCCTCTCCACATCACTGCCACCTGCCGCATCACTGCCACCCTCCTCCGCCGGCTCGGATGCTGAGCCTATGCAGCTGGGGGGTATCCGCATCTCGGCCAAGGAGAGGAACGGAGAATCACCAATCGCCTCTGTCTCTACTGCGGCTCCGCTGGTCATTTTGTCACCTCATGTCCAGTAAAAGCCAGAGCTCATCAGTAAGAGGAGGGCTACTGGTGAGCGCAACTACTCAGGCCTCTCCTTCTGGATCACGCACTACCTTTCCGGTCCATCTCCGCTGGCCCGGTTCATCTGCTTCCTGCAGTGCCTTGATAGACTCTGGGGCGGAGGGCTGTTTTATGGACGAGACCTGGGCTCGGGAACATGACATTCCTCTCAGACAGTTAGGGGAGCCCACGGCCTTGTTCGCTTTAGATGGTAGTTCTCTCCCCAAGATTCAGCGTGAGACGCTGCCTTTAACCCTCACTGTCTCTGGTAATCATAGCGAAACCATTTCTTTTTTAATTTTTCGTTCACCTTTTACACCTGTTGTTTTGGGTCATCCCTGGCTAGTGCGCCATAACCCTTCTATTAATTGGTCTAGTAATACTATCCTATCCTGGAATGTTTCTTGTCATGTAACCTGTTTAATGTCTGCTATCCCTCCTGTTTCCTCTGTCTCTTCTTCACAGGAGGAGCCTGGCGATTTGACAGGGGTGCCGGAGGAGTATCACGATCTGCGCACGGTGTTCAGTCGTTCCAAGGCCACTTCTCTCCCTCCACACCGGTCGTATGACTGTAGTATTGATCTCCTTCCGGGAACTACTCCCCCCGGGGTAGATTATACTCTCTGTCGGCTCCCGAACGTAAGGCTCTCGAGGATTATTTGTCGGTTTCGCTCGACGCCGGTACCATAGTCTCCTCCTCCTCTCCCGCCGGAGCGGGGTTTTTTGTTCAGAAGAAGGACGGGTCCCTGCGCCCATGCGTGGATTATCGAGGGCTGAATGACATAACAGTTAAGAATCGTTATCCGCTTCCTCTTATGTCTTCAGCCTTCGAGATCCTGCAGGGAGCCAGGTTTTTCACCAAATTGGACCTTCGTAACGCCTACCATCTCGTGCGCATCAGGGAGGGGACGAGTGGAAGACGGCGTTTAACACTCCGTTAGGGCACTTTGAATACCGGGTTCTTCCTTTCGGCCTCGTTAACGCTCCAGCTGTCTTTCAGGCACTAGTTAACGACGTCCTGAGAGACATGCTGAACATTTTTGTTTTCGTTTACATGGACGATATCCTGATTTTTTCACCGTCTCTCTCGATTCATGTTCAGCACGTGCGACGCGTCCTCCAGCGCCTTTTGGAGAACTGTCTTTATGTGAAGGCTGAGAAGTGCACTTTTCATGCCGCCTCTGTCCCTTTTCTCGGTTCCGTTATTTCCGCTGAGGGCATTAAGATGGATCCCGCTAAGGTCCAGGCTGTCATTGATTGGCCCGTTCCTAAGTCACGCGTCGAGCTGCAGCGCTTTCTGGGCTTCGCTAATTTCTATCGTCGTTTCATCCGTAATTTCGGTCAGGTGGCAGCTCCTCTCACAGCCCTTACTTCTGTTAAGACGTGCTTTAAGTGGTCCGTTTCCGCCCAGGGAGCTTTTGATCTTCTTAAGAATCGTTTTACATCCGCACCTATTCTTGTTACACCTGACATCTCTAGACAGTTTGTTGTTGAGGTTGACGCGTCAGAGGTGGGCGTGGGAGCCATTCTTTCTCAGCGCTCTCTCTCTGACGGCAAGGTCCATCCTTGCGCGTTTTTCTCTCATCGCTTATCGCCGTCAGAACGTAACTATGATGTTGGTAATCGCGAACTGCTCGCCATCCGCTTAGCCCTAGGCGAATGGCGACAGTGGTTGGAGAGGCGACCGTTCCTTTTGTCGTTTGGACTGACCATAGGAACCTTGAGTACATCCGTTCAGCCAAACGACTTAATGCGCGTCAGGCTCGTTGGGCTCTGTTTTTCGCTCGTTTCGAGTTTGTTATTTCTTATCGTCCGGGCTCAAAAAACACCAAACCTGATGCTTTATCTCGTCTCTTCAGTTCTTCTGAGGTCTCCACCGACCCCGATGGGATTCTCCCTGAGGGCGTGTTGTCGGAGTTGACTGTCTGGGGAATTGAGAGGCAGGTAAAGCAAGCACTCGCTCACACTCCGTCGCCGCGAGCTTGTCCTAGGAACCTTCTGTTCGTTCCCGTTCCTACTCGTCCGGCCGTTCTTCAGTGGGCCCACTCTGCCAAGTTAGCCGGCCACCCCGGCGTTCGGGAGTGCGCTTCGCTTCCATTCGCCAGCGTTTCTGGTGGCCCACTCGGGAACGTGACGCGCGTCGATTTGTCGCCGCTTGTTCGGTCTGCGCGCAGACTAAATCTGGGAACTCTCCTCCTGCCGGCCGTCTCAGACCGCTTCCCATTCCCTCTCGACCGTGGTCTCACATCGCTTTAGATTTTATCACCGGACTGCCTTCATCAGCGGGAAGACAGTTATTCTTACGGTTGTCGATAGATTCTCTAAGGCGGCTCATTTCATTCCTCTCGATAAGCTCCCTTCTGCTAAGGAGACGGCTCAGATCATTATCGAGAATGTTTTCCGAATTCATGGCCTTCCGTCTGACGTCGTTTCCGACAGAGGCCCGCAGTTCACGTCTCAATTTTGGAGGGAGTTTTGCCGTTTGATTGGGGCTTCCGTCAGTCTCTCGTCCGGCTTTCATCCCCAGTCTAACGGTCAAGCCGAACGGGCCAATCAGACTGTTGGTCGCATTTTACGCAGTCTTTCTTTTCGTAACCCTGCGTCTTGGTCAGAACAGCTCCCCTGGGCAGAGTACGCCCACAACTCGCTTCCCTCGTCTGCTACCGGTCTATCCCCTTTTCAGAGTAGCCTCGGGTACCAGCCTCCGCTGTTCTCATCTCAGCTCGCCGAGTCCTGCGTCCCCTCCGCTCAGGCTTTTGTCCAGCGTTGCGAGCGCACCTGGAAGGGGGTCAGGTCGGCACTTTGCCGTAATAGGGCGCAGACTGTGAGGGCCGCTAATAAGCGTAGGACCAAGAGTCCTAGATATTGTTGCGGTCAGAGAGTATGGCTCTCCACTCAGAACCTTCCCCTTAAGACAGCTTCTCGCAAGTTGGCCCCGCGGTTCATTGGTCCGTTCCGTATTTCTCAGGTCATTAATCCTGTCGCAGTGCGACTTCTTCTCCAGCGCTATCTTCGTCGCGTTCACCCGGTCTTCCATGTCTCCTGTGTTAAGCCCGTTCTTCGCGCCCCCGCTCGTCCCTCCCCCCATCCTTGTCGAGGCGCACCCATCTACAGGGTTCGTAAGATTTTGGACATGCGCCCTCGGGGCCGTGGTCATCAGTACCTAGTGGATTGGGAGGGGTACGGTCCTGAGGAGAGGAGTTGGGTTCCCTCTCGGGACGTGCTGGACCGTTCGCTGATCGATGATTTCCTCCGTTGCCGCCAGGTTTCCTCCTCGAGTGCGCCAGGAGGCGCTCGGTGAGTGGGGGGGGGTACTGTCATGTCTTGTTATGTCTGTTCCTGTCCTTTCTCTTCACTCTGTCTCTCTCTGCTGGTCTTTTTAGGTTACCTTCTCTGTCTCTCATTCTTCAGCTGTTCTACATCTTCCCTAACTAGCTCATTCACCCTTTCCCCACCTGTTCTCTCTTCCCCCTCTGATTAGGTCTCTATTTCTCTCTCTGTTCCTGCTACTTTCAGTGTCTGATTCTTGTTTGTGTTTTTGATGCCAGAAGCAAGCTGTCGTCTCGTTTGCTTCCACCTTGTCCTGTCCTGTCGGAGTCTGCCTGGCAGGTGCATCCTGCACTATACTAACGTTCTTTTTGTTCCGCTGACAACGTTGGAAGAGGATTTATGCCATTCCTGTTTTTCATTAAAGAACTCTGTTTTCTGTTAAAACCGCTTTTGGGTCTTCACTCAAGTTCATAACATACAATCCACCTGTGTGTAATCAAGTCTCCGTATAAATGCACCTGCACTGTGATAGTCTCAGAGGTCCGTTAAAAGCGCAGAGAGCATCATGAAGAACAAGGAACACACCAGGCAGGTCCGAGATACTGTTGTGAAGAAGTTTAAAGCCGGATTTGGATACAAAGATTTCCCAAGCTTTAAACATCCCAAGGAGCACGTTTGCTTAGAGACCATGGTTTTAAAAACATTGGTCTAAAATGGTTAGCTACAAGGTTTTCTCATAGGCCAACCTGGCCAAGTTAGCCACGATGCTGAACCGAGGTAAAGACAGTTTCAGGTTGGATATTCGCCTGTAGTTTCCTCACCTCCACCAATAGCAGTTATGGACCATCAACATAGTGATAAATCACATTTTTCAAATTTCAATAGCTCTTTAACCATTACTCCTAAAATTTTAAATTGGTTGTAGCTAACCTGATGGTATAGACATACATTAGACACTTTTTTTTGGTCGATTTACATCTCGCACTATTTTAAATAATTTATTTACATTTTTGAATTTGGTCATATGACCTACTGACTTCAAACAAGTTTCAGAATGTCCACTCCGTGGGCTTACACATTTCATACCCTTTAGTTTGTCCATTTTCATCTCACACGTTTTTGCATTAAAATGGTAAACTTTCACATTTCAATAGCTCCTTGGTCATGTCACTTACTGGATTCAAAGAAGGTTCAGAATGTCCCCTGACTACCCTTCTATATTGCACACCCTTTAGTTTGTCCATTTTCATCTACAGTCATCTACAGTCTGAGAACAACACGCATATGGGGTGGCTGCTGCCAGTGATCTTCTTACTAAAAACAAAACTTCAAAGGCTGTTAGCATCTTTCCAAATGTGCCTATCACTTATCAGAGCCATTCAGAGCGGTCTCCAAAGCGCTCTGGAGAAATGGAGTAGTCACAGCTTATTGTTTCTACAAAGTTCGATGTTTTGACTGACAAAGCTGATGCCACCATAGCCAGTATGATTTCTTTTACTCCTAAAGGTTTTAACTCCCATTGTCCATATGATGACATATATATATATATTTTGGTTTGAGCCTTTCTAATTGTTTGTTTTTCTTTTCCTTCATTATTTAAGCTGCATTACAGGTGCTGGGACAACAACCTTTATGTATAACTATGCTCTCTGTACAGCCAGACATTGACTCACCTCAACATAAGAGAATTAGTTAGGTCTGAATGCATTTGAACAAACAATCTCAGTATCTGGAGAATAATAAGTGTGTACGTCTGTGTTAGAGCTATTGCAATGTCAATAATATGATTGTGTGTTGCCAGCCACATACAAAAGAGTTTGCTGAAACACTGAATATGTGAACGTTGTGTTGTTTCCAATGTAAAGGTATGGCGACCTGAAGAATCATCTTGACACAATCCACCTTTATGGATTTTGTTGTGTTTCTTGGTGATTTTTTTTGGGCTGTTTGCTTTAGCATCTTTCAACACCCTGCATTATCACATTCATGCATGCAAAACACTCACTTACACGACCGATTACTGATTACACACACCATTGTATATTATACTTAGTTACTTATTTAATAAATAAGATGCTAAAGCCAACAACCCAAAATTCACCAAGAAACACAACAAAATCCATAAAGGTGTCTGCATGGAGAGTCTCCCATGAATGGGGAAGTGGTGTATAAACGATGACGTGAATTTACAAAACCTGAAACAGTACCGTGAGGCCCAAACACCACACGAAAACAAACACCCACAAACCAAAAGTGAAACCCAGGCTGGTTTGGAAAGTGATTCTCAATCAGAGACAACTAACGACACCTGCCTCTGATTGAGAACCCCCCCAAAGGTGCGGACTCCAGGCGAAAATCTGAAAACTATAGGGGAGGGTCTGGGTGGGCGTCTTTCCGCGAGTATGGCTCTGGGCGCGGGACCACTTCACCATAGTTTTTGTCCGCCTCCTCAACCGCCCCGTGGCCTCTTATGAGCGGCGACCCGCCGCCGACCTCGGACTGGGGACCCTCACCATGGGTCCCGAATGGATGGCGGAGCTTCATGGCTCCTGGCTGACTGGGGGAGACTGAGGACCCTCGCACGACTACGACTGGGGACCCTCGTAACGGGTCCCTGGCTGACTGGCAGGAGACTCCGGGCGGCTCCTGCTGACTGGCGGGAGACTCCGGCGGGAGGACAAACGGGAGACTCCGGCGGCTCAGGACAGACGGAGACTCGCGGTTCAGGACAGACGAGACTCTGACAGTGCGGCAGGAGGAAGGCCTGGCAGCGCTGGACAGGGAGCACCTGTAGGGAGAAGACGGAGAGACAGCCTGGTGCGGGGGGCTGCTACAGGAGGGCTGGTGCGTGGAGGTGGCACCGGATAGACCGGACCGTGCAGACGCACTGGAGCTCTTTTAAGACCGAACCTGCCCAACCTTGGCCTGGTCGAATGCTCCTGTAGCCAGGCCAGAACGTGACAAAGATAAGATCCAGCACAGCTGATTTTAATATTAAATATTCAACTTGACATACAAAATGTTCAAAAGGCATATTTCATGTGAACCACCATCGATATTTATGTGACGGTTCTCCCACTCTGTCTGCCGTATTCTCTTGTTCTTGTTTCCTTACAGATGCAGGTGGGCCAAGTTGGGAGTGTTGTCAGCTACATTGAAACACCTGGGCCCGTGTCTCCCAGGATAAATACACCACTTCCCATTCATGGGGAGACTCTCTCCATGCAGACACCTTTATGGATTTTGTTGTGTTTCTTGGGTGAATTTTGGGGTTGTTGGCTTTAGTTACTTATTTAATAAATAAGATGCTAAGTATAATATACAATGGTGTGTGTAATCAGTAATCAGTCGTAAGGAGTGTTTTGCATGCATGAATGTGATAATGCAGGGAAGAAAGATGCTAAAGCAAACAACCAAAAAAAATCACCAAGAAACACAACAAAATCCATAAAGGTGGATTGTGTCAAGATGATTCTTCAGGTACGCCATACCTTTACATTGGAAACAACACAACGTTCACATATTCAGTGTTTCAGCAAACTCTTTTGTATGTGGCTGGCAACACAATCATATTATTGACATTGCAATAGCTCTAACACAGACGTACACACTTGCTATTCTCAGATACTGAGATTGATTTGTTCAAATACATTCAGACCTAACTAATTCTCTTATGTTGAGGTGAGTCAATGTCTGGCTGTACCAAACATAGTTATACGCAAGGTTGTTGTCCAGCACCTGTAATGCAACTTAAAATAATGAAGGAAAAGAAAAAACAAAACAATTAAAGACTCAAAGACCAAAAATATATCATCATATGGACAATGAGGTTAAACCTTGTTGAGTAAAAAATATTTGGCTATGGTGACATCAGCTTTGTCAGTCCAAAACATCTTTGAACTTTGGCAGAAGCAATAAGCTGTGACTACTCCATTTCTCCAGAGCGCTTTTGGAGACCGCTCTGAATGGCTCTGATAAGTGATAGGCACATTTGGAAAAGATGCTAACAGCCTTTGAAGTTTGTTTTTAGTAAGAAGATCACTTGCAGCAGCCACCCCATATGTGTTGTTCTCAGACTGTAGATGACTGTAGATGAAAATGGACAAACTAAAGGGTGTGCAATATAGAAGGGTAGTCAGGGGACATTCTGAACCTTTTTGAATCCAGTAAGTGACATGACCAAGGAGCTATTGAAATGTGAAAGTTTACCATTTTAATGCAAAAATGTGAGATGAAAATGGACAAACTAAAGGGTATGAAATGTGTAAAGCCCACGAGTGGACATTCTGAAACTTGTTTGAAGTCAGTAGGTCATATGACCAAATCAAAAATGTAAATAAATTATTTAAAATAGTGCTAGATGTAAATCGACCAAAAAAAAAGTGTCTAATGTATGTCTATACCATCAGGTTAGCTACAACCAATTTAAAATTTTAGGAGTAATGGTTAAAGAGCTATTGAAATTTGAAAATGTGATTTATCACTATGTTGATGGTCCATAACTGCTATTGGTGGAGGTGAGGAAACTACAGGCTAATATCCAACCTGAAACTGTCTTTACCTCGGTTCAGCATCTGTATAACTTGGCCAGGTTGGCCTATGAGAAAACCTTGTAGCTAACCATTTTAGACCAATGTTTTTAAACCATGGTCTCTAAGCAAAACGTTCACAAGTACGGCCCCATGGGTTTTTGCAGGTTTGAGACTGTGCTTAAGCTTTAGTCACACTTCCCATGTTGAGAAAAATGAAAGCACAAATGCACGGTTAGACAGGGTGGGAGGTCACATCCTGTGACCAGCAATTAGAGAAGTTGTTGGGTTAATGAAAGCGTTAACACATTTTTCATCACCCAAGTGGTACACAGGTCAGTATTGTGCAAGAAAATCACAACATACATCAGTAATGTCCCTCCATCAAGTATTGCATTTTAAGCACAGATTTAACTACAAAGACCAGTGAGCTTTTCATAAGCCTTATAGGGAAACAAAGATTGGTGAATTGGGTAACAATAACAAATCAGACATTGAATATCTCTTTAAGCATAGTCATGTTTATAATAATAATAATGCTGTGGATGATGTAGCATACTAAACCACCCAGACACAACAAAGATATAGTTAAATTTTCTGAACCGAGCTGCAGGACAGAAATGAAGCTGCTTAGGGATGTCACCATAAGGCCATTGGTGATTTTAAAACAGCTACAGAGTTAATTGGCTCTGAAGGGAGAAAACGGGATGGATCAACAACATTGTAGTGACTCTACAATAAATACCTAAACAATAGAAATCCCATAATTAAAATTCCTCAAACATACAAGTATTTCACACCATTTTAAATATACACTTCTCGTTAATCCCACCACAGTGTCCGATTTCAAATAGGCTTTACGGCGAAATCACCACAAACGATTATGTTAGGTCAGAACCTATTCACAGAAAAACACCACTTTTTCCAGCCAAAGGGAGGAGTCACAAAAATCAGAAATAGAGAGAATGAATCACTAACCTTTGATCTTCATCAGATGACACTCATAGGACTTCATGATACACAATACATGTATGTTTTGTTCGATAAAGTTCCTATTTATATAAAAAAAATCTCAGTATACATTGCCGCGTTATGTTCAGTAGTTCCAAAACATCCGGTGATTTTGCAGAGAGCCACATCAATTTACAGAAATACTCATCATAAATGTTGATGAAAATATAAGTGTTATACATGGAACTTCAGATACACTTCTCCTTAATGTAACCGCTGTGTCAGATTTCAAAAAAGCTTTATGGAAAAAGCAAACCATGCAATAATCTGAGTACGGTGCTCAGAGACCAAAACAGCCAAACAGATATCCGCCATATTGTGCAGTCAACAGAAGTCAGAAATAACATTATAAATATTCACTTACATTTGATGATCTTCATCAGAATGTACTCCCAGGAATCCCAGTTCTACAATAAATGTTTGTTTTGTTCGATAATGTCCATCATTTATGTCCAAATAGCTCCATTTTTAGCGCGTTAAGTTCACAAATCAAAATTCATGATGCTCGTTCACTAGGAGCAGACAAAAAGTAAAGAAGTTCCGTTACAGTCCGTAGAAACATGTCAAACGATGTATAGAATCAATCTTTAGGATGTTTTTAACATAAATCTTCAATAATGTTCCAACCAGAGAATTCCTTTGTCTGTAGAATTTCAATGAAACAGAGCTCGCTCTCACGTGAACGAGCGTCACGAGCTGATGGCATTCTGGCAGACCTCTGACTCATTCGGCCTCCCTTCACAGTAGAAGCATCAAACAAGGTTCTAAAGACTGTTGACATCTAGTGGAAGTCTTAGGAAGTGCAACATGACCAATATCCCACTGTATCCTCAATAGGGAAGGAGTTGAAAAACGACCAACCTCAGATTTCCCACTTCTTGGTTGTATTTTTTTCTCAGGTTTTTGCCTGCCATATGAGTTCTGTTATACTCACAGACATCATTCAAACAGTTTTAGAAACTTCAGAGTGTTTAGCAACTGGGACATATATTAGCAACTTGGACTGAGTAGCAGGCAGTTTACTCTGGGCTCCTCTGGGCACCATATTCATCCAAGCTACTCAATACTGCCCTCAGCCATAAGAAGTTAATGCAAAGCCTTATCAGAAATGTCCAACATCCTTACTGGTTGTAGTTACACACGTCGAAATTGCACAGTTGCTAGTTCCGACTAGGAGGTGAACATGGCATAAACACAGGCAGAAATCCTAGACAAAAAAACCTGCTTCAGTTGCTTTACACTGGGCAAGGAATTCACCTTTCAGCAGGACAAATCTATGCTGGAGTTGCTTACCAGGAAGACAGTGAATGTTCCCGATGGCCAAATGACAGTTTTGACTTTAATCTGCTTGAAAATCTATGGCAAGATTTAAACTGCTGTCTAGTCATGATTCCCAACACCTTGACAGAGCTTGAAGAATTTTGAAAACAAGGGGCAAAAATGTCACAATGCAGGTTTGCAGAACTCTTTAGAGACTTACTCAATAAGACACAGCTGTAATCGCTGCCAAATGTATTTCTAACATGTATTGACTCATGGGGTGAATAGTTATCACAGTGCCTTTATTCAACTTTGCAGGGCTTCAAACATAAAGATATAAAACTGTATACAACAACAAGTGGGACACAATCATGAAGTGGAACGACATTTATTGGATATTTCAATGGATGGAGAGCATTTGTGAACAGCAGTTTTCAGTTCTTTCCACAGATTCATTGTTCAGGTCTGGACTTTGACTTGGCCATTCTAACACCTGGATATGTTTATTTTTGAACCATTCCATTGTAGATTTTGCTTTATGTTTTGGATCATTGTCTTGTTGGAAGACAAATGACAGTTCAGGTTTTCTTCCAGAATGGTCCTGTATTTGGCTCCAATCTTCCCATCAATTTTAACCATCTTCCCTGTCCCTGCTGAAAATCTATGGCAACCATGATTTAATGAGCTGTGTTGCTGTCGTTTTGCAGTCATGATTCCCAACACCTTGACAGAGCTTGGAAGAATTTTGAAAACAGAGGGGCAAAAATGTTTGATCAGGTTTGCAGAACTCTTTAGAGACTTACTCAATAAGACACAGGTAATGTAAATGTAAATGTTAAATGTAAATGTTTAAAGCTTGGGAAATCTGCCAAATGTATTTCTAACATGTATTGACTCATTGGGTGAATAGTTATCGAATACAGACATAAAGATATAAAACTAAGAATCAACAACAAGTTCATGAAGTGAATGTCGTTCCACTTCATGATTGTGTCCCAGAATTGTTGTTGATTCTTCCCATCAAAAAAAATACAGTTTGTTTGATATCTTTATGTTTTGAAGCCATGAAATGTTTGGTGTGTCAAAAAGCTTGTCAAACTTTAAAGTTCCTTTAAGAAATGGCTTTCTTCTTGCCACTCTTCCATAAAGGCCAGAAATACTTTGTTATCCTATGGACAGAGTCTCCCACCTCAGCTGTAGATCTGTTCATATGTAATATAATAGATATAATAGAAATATAATATGTAAATGTAGTGTTTTAAATTTTAATTAATTATCCAAATCCGTTTATTTTTTCAAAAATCTCGGACCTGTGGTGTGTTCTTCCAATTTAACATTACAGAGTATTTTGTGATTAGATTTATCATCATTAGTCATTTAGAACATTGGATCAAAAACTAACAATTTGCAATTAATTTTTGCAATTTTTCCCAAATGTCTGATTGTGTCCTACTTGTTGTTGATTCTTCACAAAAAAATACAGTTTTATATCTTTATGTTTGAAGCCTGAAAAAAAGGTCGCAAAGTTCAAGGGGGCCGAATACTTTCGGGCACTGAATATAATAGAAATATAATATGAGTGTTTTAATTTTCATTAATTACGTTTATTTTTTGAAAAATGTCTTCCAATTTAACATTACAGAGTATTTTGTGTAGATCAATGAGAGAGAAAAAAACTAACAATTCAATTAATTTCAATCCCACTGTGTAACGCTACAAACTGCGGAAAAAATACAAGCGGGTGAATATTTATGATACCCACTTGGTATGCACGGCTGAGTGTTGTTTTCACACATGCGGAAATGATCGGAATACGTTCTATGTCTTTATAAATTGCACTCAAGTTCGGTCTGTCTGTGTTGTAACTTTTCCTTGTTGTTGACAATATGTTTTGGTTCATGGACATGAAGGGAATGTGCTTTTTACCAGTTTTCTTGGTCATCTGGTCATCCAGCACGTTTATTGTCTCCTACATAATTGCATTGTTCGAGCATGATTTGGGTTTCATCTTACCCTATATAAGGTAAGTACGCATTTAGAACAAGAAGATTATAGGCTATTATTTATCAGTTGCCTATTAGTTGTTATTTTCCACGAACTGCCTTTCTTTATCAACCCGTTAATAAGATTACACATGTAGTGGAGGGATAGGCCTGCGCCTTATCAATTACGTAGTACAGTATAAAAATCGTGCACAAAGTAGCCTATACAAACGCAAAGCAAGTGAAATATATTCACAGCCTAGTTTCAACAGAATCTCATTTGTCAGGCATCAAGAGCGCTCAGCTCTCAACTGGGTACCAGTACATGCTAATCAATGCAACAATGGGTATGCAACCCAAGTAGGCTGGTCGACTTCGATGTCTTGGTTGAATATTGACGATGCTCAATTCAATCATCATGCTTTGTTTGAATAAACATGTCTGAAGGCTTCCCAAAACACCTTCCCAGTTAAACATTGACCGCAAGGATTGCATCACAATGATTTGTCTCAATCGGCTGGGCATTTGTTAAGCAAACTCTGCCATCACATATCGGTCATTGTATAGTAGCCTACTGCTATTTTATAAAGTTTCTTGCTCGGTGCGCAATGAATTGGGGGAACTCAGACCTCAAAAAGTCTCCAGATGTGGATTAACATTGTTGTGGACTTAGAACATCCCATTTGTTCTATTTTTCTGTTAAATGGTGTGCTTTTGAGAGTGAAAACCTGAAAATCTGGCAGGAAAATATATAGAAAACAGAATTGTTCCTTTCCTTCGCTGGGAGGGCCTTTGGGGAAATTTGGGGCAACATTAGAGTATACCCACTTTTCCAGGCTCCATAACACCACTGGTTACATACAATGTGATACAATTTCCCTTAATAATTACAGCTTTTGATGAGTGCTTATAAAAACATATTTCCATTACACACACTGATTTAAATAATAAAGAAGTCAAATCAAATGTTATTTGTCACATGCTTCGTAAACAACAGATGTAGATTAACTGTATAAGTGAAACATGTATCACATTGTAGCCAGTGATGTAGTGATGCCTAGAGAAATGGGTATACGGTGTATAGCCTCCACTACACCACCGACTGTAGCAACAAAAATAAATCAGTTTGGTTTTCCCCAGTTCAGACCAATACTTGGCTGCCACCCACAATCATTGGCTGCTACCCAGGTCCTAGCGCCTAGAACCCTATAGAGGGCGTAGAGTTCTGATGTCGTATGACAAACAACTTCAAAGGAATAATAACACAATCTTGTGCCTGTTGAGCTACCCAGGTCCCAGCTGTGCAGCCAACTGCGTAGAGGCCTGTGAACTACTTACTAGCCAGTGTGTTTCCTTACTTGACTTTTAAAGGGGACAAGCTCTTACACTAAAGAGGCATTGTCAACATGTTCACAATTTCACAGTATTATTCCAACCTCATAGTGTGGAAATATAAAGCACAGAAAAAAATCTAGTTTTGGACTGCACTGGGCCTTAAACATATCAACAGTTTTAAAATGCCCTCTAGACACTGCTGAATTACACCCATTAAACCTGAACTCTTCTTTTCTTTAGTGAAATTGGGGCTAAACCCCCAGAGAGTTGTATCTTTGGCTTGATGACGGTCATCACTGCATTTGCAGGTGAGCACAGAAAGACACTAAACCCATGAAAGGCCATTTGTTTTTGTCTGAGCTTAAGCAACCTCATGGGTTTTTCCAGTTCAGCAACTATGCCGACCGCTTTAGTAACACTTCACATTTTTTTGAAAATGAAAGTAGAA
Organism: Oncorhynchus masou masou; assembly: GCF_036934945.1. Taxonomy (NCBI): domain Eukaryota; kingdom Metazoa; phylum Chordata; class Actinopteri; order Salmoniformes; family Salmonidae; genus Oncorhynchus; species Oncorhynchus masou. Next base: position 44,733 of record NW_027009029.1, on the reverse strand, counting down.
ATGCATGGTAACAAAAGGCTGGGATCAATGGTATAATATCATTTTACTGAGTATTACATATACGTTCCCTATGTTTTAAAGTGCAAATGAAATAAATACATAAATATTGCAGGTTTTACATTGCCCTACAGTAACCTGTGAGCGAATACTGTCTAAATGTGACATTTTAAAATAAAAACATTCACTCCATGTGCCATACCAAATCCTCTACAGGTATGGCCACCATGTATGCCAGATACAAGTTTGTGGAGAAGCTCAATGAGAAGGCGGGTGGTGTGCCCCCAGCACTGAACCAGGCTGCTTTCTGGATTGGAATGCTTTCTTGTTTGGGGATGTGTTTTGTCGCTACTTTCCAGGTAGGTTGTCGCCTCTTAAGTGAGAAGATGGAGTGTCATATTCAATAAATGATCTCTCTGGTGTGTTCTTTTACCCCAGGAAACAACAATTATTCAAGTTCATGATGCAGGTGCAATACTCTTCTTCGTTTCTGGTGTGTTGTACACCAGCCTCCAGTCCATCATATCCTATAAGGCCTTCCCCTATGGATGTTCCTTGGCCTTGTGTCGTGTGCGCACAGGAATGGCAACCATAGCCTTCCTGGCAGTCCCCCCCAGTATCCTTGAAAACAATAGTAATCCCATTGTGTCTAAATTATTTTAATCATGAATGATCATTGTTTTATCAAATAAAAGGTCTCCTTCATTTTTCAACCAGCTATTATCTGTGCCTTACTGCATAGAACTGAAGACAAGGTACGGTATGAGCACATCTTTACCAAAAACACACCTCACACAAACAACAAAGATGGACAACATTTTTTTTTAATTTAACCTTTATTTTACTAGGCAAGTCAGTTAAGAACAAATTCTTATTTTCAATGATGGCCTAGGAACAGGGGGTTAACTGCCTGTTCAGGGGCAGAACAGAACGACAGATTTGTACCTTGTCAGCTTGGGGATTTGAACTTGCAACCTTTCTATTACTAGTCCAACGCTCTAACCACTAGGCTACCCTGCCGCCCCTTGTCAGACGTTTACATAGACTAAGTAGACTGCATTTAAACAGCTTGGAAAATTCCAGAAAATGATGTCATGGCTTTAGAAGCTTCTGATAGGCTAATTGACATCATTTGAGTCAATTGGGGGTGTACCTGTGGATTTATTTCATGGCCGACCTTCAAACTCAGTGCCTCTTTCCTTGATGGGAAAATCAAAAGACCTCAGAAGAAAAATTATAGACCTCCACAAGTCTGGTTCATCCTTGGGAGCAATTTCCAAATGCCTGAAGGTACCACGTTCATCTGTACAAACAATAGTACGCAAGTATAAACACCATGGGACCACACAGCCGTCATACCGCTCAGGAAGGAGATGCGTTCTGTCTCCTAGAGATGAATGTGCTTTGGTGTGAAAACTGCAAATCAATCCCAGAACAACAGCAAATGACCTTGAGAAGATGCTGGAGGAATTGGGTACAAAAGTATCTATATCCACAGTAAAACGAGTCCTATACGACATAACCTGAAAGGCCGGTCGGCAAGGAAGAAGGCACTGCTCCAAAACCGCCATAAAAAGCCAGACTACGGTTTGCAACTGCACATGGGGACAAAGATCATACTTTTTGAGGACAAAGATTGTACTTTTTGGAGAAATATCCTCTGGTCTGATGAAACAAAAATAGAACTGTTTGGCCATAATGAACATCATTATGTTTGGAGGAAAAGGGGAGAAGCACGGGGGTGGCAGCATCATGTTGTGGGGGTGCTTGGCTGCAGGAGGAACTGGTGCACTGCACAAAAGAGATGGCATCATGAGGAGGAAAATTATGTGGATATATTGAAGCAACATCTTGGTCTCGGATGGGTCTTCCAAATGGACAATGGCCCCAACATACTTCCAAAGTTGTGGCAAAATGGCTTAAGGACAACAAAGTCAAGGTATTGGAGTGGCCATCACAAAGCCCTGACCTCCACCCCATAGAAAATTTGTGGGCAGACCTGAAAAAGCGTGTGCGAGCAAGGAGGCCTACAAACCAGTTACACCAGCTCTGTCAGGAGGAATGGGACAAAAATTCACCCAACTTATTGTGGGAAGCTTGTGGAAGGCTACCCAAAACGTTGACCCAAGTTAAACAACTTAAAGGCAATGCTACCAAATACTAATTGAGCGTATGTTAACGTCTGACCCACTGGGAATGTGCTGAAAGAAATAAAGCTGAAATAAATAATTCTCTCTACTATTATTCTGACATTTCACATTCTTAAAATAAAGTGGTGATCCTAAGTGACCTAAAACAGGGAATCTTTACTTGGATTAAATGTCAGGAATTGTGAAAAACTGAGTTTAAATGTATTTGGCTAAGGTGTATGTAAACTTCCGACTTCAACTGTAGGCTTCATAGGCCAGAGAAGCTATACGTGACAATATCAGTCTCTATCCGACCCTTCCTGTCATTACAGGACAATGTGTTCCATCTGGTGAGTGCTGTGAGTGAGTGGATCGTGGTCTTCAGCTTCATCTTCTTCTTCTTCACCTACATCCATGACTTTAAAGTGAGTTTTCTGTCATTGTGGTGGGAATGATTGTCCTTTTCTTCTCCTTTATGAGCTATTCCTCTTTGTCTTGTTTTTTACAGAAGTTTACTCTGAAGCTGAGAACAGAGTTTGTTTCCTGACGAAGCATAAATTTGAACCTTTTAATCTGAATATTTACAAAATCAAGTATTTTTCTGTCCATTCGGAAAGTATTCAGACCATTTTACTTTTTCCACATTTTGTAACGTTACAGCCTTATTCTAAAATGTATTAAATTGTTTCTCCCCCAATCTACACACAATAACCCATAATGACAAAGCAGACAGGTTTTTAGAAATGTTTGCTAATGTATAAAAATAAACTGAAATATCACATTTACATATATATTCAGACCCTTTACTCAGCACTTTGTTGAAGCACCTTGGGCATCAATTACAGCCTCAAATCTTATTGGGTATGAAACTACAAGGTTGGCACACCTGTATTTGCGGAGTTTCTCCCATTCTTCTCTGCAGATCCTCTCAAGCTCTGTCAGGTTGGATGGGGAGTGTTGCTGCACAGCTATTTTCAGGTCTCTCCAGAGATGTTCCAACGGGTTTAAGTCTGGGCTCTGGCTGGGCCCCTCAAGGACATTCAGAGGCTTGTCCCGAAGCCACTCCTGCGTTGTCTTGTCTGTGTGCTTAGGATCGTTGTCCCGTTCGAAGGTGAACTTTCACCCCAGTCTGAGATTCTGAGTGCTTTGGAGCAGATTTTCATCAAGGATTTCTATGTATCTTTCCCTAGATCCTGACTAGTCTCCCAGTCCCTGCCACTGAAAAACATCCCCACAGCATGATGCTGCAACCACCATGCTTCATTCTATTCCTCCAAACGAGATTCTTGGCTTTCAGCCCAAATAGTTCAATGTTTTTTTCTTCTGACCATAGAATCTTGTTTCTCATTATCTGAGAGTCCTTTAGCTGCCTTTGGGCAAACTCCAAGCAGGCTGCCTTTTTCTGAGGAGTGGCTTCTATCTGGCCACTCTACCGTAAAGGCCTGATTTGTGGAGTGCTGCAGAAATGGTTGTCATTCTGAAAGGTTCTCCCATCTCCAAAGAGGAACTCTGGAGCTCTGACAGAGTAACCATCAAGTTTTTGGTTACCTTCCTGACCAAGGCCCTTCTCCCCCGATTGCTCAGTTTGGCCAGCTCTAGGAAGAGTCTTGGTGGCTCCAAACTTCTTCCATTTAAGAATGATGATGGCCACTGTTTTCTTGGGGACCTTCAATGCTGCAGAAATGTTTTGGTACCCTTCCCCAGGTCTGTGCTTCAACACAAACCTGTCTCAGAGCTCTACAGACAATTGCTTTGACCTCATGACTCAGTTTTTGCTCTGACATTCACTGTCAACTGTAGGACCTTATATAGACAGGTGTGTGCCTTTCCAAATCATATCCAATCAATTGAATTTACCACAGGTGGACTCCAATCGAATTCTAAAACCATGTCAAAGACAATCAATGGAAACAGGGTCCACCTGAGCTCAACTTCAAGTCTCATAACAAAGGATCTGAATACTTATTTAAGTAAGGTATTTCAAAAAATGTGTTTTTGCTTTGTCATTATGGGGTATTATGTGTAGATTGATGAGGAAAACATCAATTTTAGAATAAGGCTGTAACGTAACAAAATGTTGAAAAAAGTGAAGGTGTGAATCCTTTCCAAATTAACTGTATGAGACAATCTGAATGATTACTTGATTAATACTGTATCCATTGCAACATAACCTAAGTCTTAACGGTTAACCACAAAACAAAACACATCCTGTGAACAGCAATTCTAGAATTTGTTGGGTTAATGAAAGTCTCATCCAGGTGGTAAAGGTCAGTATTGAACAAGAAAATCACAAGATCAAGTTAAGAAAATGAATTTCACGCATCACTAGTTTATGGATTGAGGCTGTATGTACATTTACCTACTCCAAGGTTAATTGTTTTATATTAGAATGTAAATATTTTTCTAGTTAGGTATTTTGCTCAAGAAAAACTCTTGTTTCTTAGGGTATTGAGGCATATCTATGGTGCACCATTGTAATAAAGTAACTCAGAATACATACAGGGCTACTGTATGTGTGAAGTATTTCTATGTTCCCATCAACAACAACAAAAACTGTTTGAATAAAATTATGTCCACATATCTTTAGGTAAAATGTGGTCTTTATTTTTATGGCTAAACTGCATAAACACTCAGATCTCAATGCTGCTTGCCATGCGCTTGTGAACAACGTGCTGTCCAATCTAACACCTCTCCATCTACCCACTTTCTTAATCAATTGAAAAAAAATCCATCATTGCAGTGTTCTACCCAGAGACAACTACAAACAATGTGAAGATGAATTGGATCTCTGAGCATTTGTTTGGATAAGAGATGTTGTATAAAACTCTCGACTTAAAGGCATAATGCAGTGGGAATCAAGGGCCTGAAAGGCTTGCTAACATGGTTAGTCACATGGTTAAATCTGGGATTAAGATGCATCATTTTAGAAGATTGAGGTGAATTCACATTAGGTACTACTGTTAATTTGGCCTTACACGGTACAATTGCAATTGACACATTGCTCACAAGTAGTGGTGTTCTTTCCATTATATATTTACCCAAAAGTGCATCCTTGACATCCTTCATACAGCAGTTGTAGTATATAATAGTACCCATCAAATGTTATCACAAATATTATTATGGACATGAGATACAACTTATCACCCTCTCACAAGTGTAACATGCAGACATCACTGTCAAAATAATAAAACAAATGTGACTAAAGCACAATTACATGTTTGTCTTTTAGCAGACACTCTTATCCAGAGCGACTTACAGGAGCAATAAGTGCTTTGCTCAAGGGCACAGATGTTTCACCTATTTGGCTCTGGGATTCCAACCAGCAACATTCCGGTTACTGGCCCAACGCCCTTAACCGCTAGACTACCTGCCGCCCCACAATCTCTTTCAAATTTGGAATGTTCACATGATACTGACATGGGGCAGAGGCATGTTTGCCCAGTGCAATCTTAAGAAAATAATGGTCAATTACTAATCGATTATCTGGTTAGTACTTTCCATGGTTGTCATTCCATCGGTTTTACTGCTAAACTATGTAAATAAAGACACACCATGTCCATGACCAATCAAATGTTTCAGGAGAAGAAATGGAAACAAAAATATAACATTCACAAGATCAGTGGCTGACCTGGACATAGACATTATCAGCTCTTTCTCGTTGACATTCACTCAATCTACAATGCGATTTCAGCTACTTAACAATCTGCCTGTTTTTGTAAGTCCCATGCATCCCTGCAGATCCCTTCCACAGAAGTGGGACTTTCTGTCCGGTAGCACTGTAGTTCTGCCTGTCAAGCACACACTGGCATCTAGTCCTTCTGTGCCCCTGCAGCAGCACAGTGGAAAAGGCCCGGAGCACAGATGACAGGGAAGGAAGTTCCCTATAGGCAGCTTCATGGCTAAGACAGCAGATCAATCGCTGAAAGATGACTCACTGCCATCGTCGCTGTCCTCATCGTGATCCAGTGTTTTCTTTTTGACGGCATCAGGCACAGGTGCATCTGGTGTGCTGCATACAGAAACATGTAGCAATCACCATTGTTACTTAAAATAAATGTAGAACCACCATTTTATGACATTCAGATGTGGATATGAAACAAAACGTATTGGATTACGAGGTATGAGAATACAGATATTACTTAGACGTAATGTAAGCACACTCACTCAAGCAGTTTGGGATCCAAACCTTCCTGGACCATTTTATTCTTTATCGCCATAACTGGAACACCCTGTTTTTGAATAGTTTTCTACATTACTGATTTCATTGAACAGATTTCACATTTCTACAGAATATGACAATGTATAGAGACCCACCACTTGCACCATCTTGAGATATCTGGCATAGCGTGGGTCCTTGGCCACAGTCATCCAACTGTCTCCTGCTGCCTCTGCTGCTCTTGGTTCTGTTATGTTTGGAGAAGCCTACAATAGAGTCAATACTGCAATTCAGTATTTCCATCGTGCACAAATACACCAAGTCTTTAAGTTATTGTTACATCAAAATGGATATGTTGAAATCCCAGGAGGCTGGTGGCACCTTAACTGGGGAGGAAGGGCTCGTGGTAACGGCTGGAGCGGAATCAGTGGAATGGTATCAAATACATCAAACATGGTTTCTAAGTGTTTGATGCCGTTAAATTCGCTCCGTTCCGGCCATTGTTATGAGCCGTCCTCCCCTCAGCAGCCTCCACTGATTTAAATATATGTAGTTGTGTGCATAAGCCAACTACACAATTACTGTGTGTGTGGTGCCATCAGAAAGTATTCATACCCCTTGACTTATTCCATTTTTTTCCTCACCCGTCTACACACAATACTCCACAATGACAAAGTGAAAACACGTTTAGACATTTTTGCAAATATATAGAAAATTAAATACAGAAATCTCATTTACATATGTATTCACCTGAGTTAATACTTTGTGAAAGCACCTTTGGCAGCAATCACAGCTGTGAGTTGTTTTCAATGTCTGTCAGCTTTGCACTTCTGGATTTTAGGATTTTCTCCCTTGCAGATTCTCTCAAGCTCTGTTAAGTTAGATAGGGAACAGCAATCTTCAAGTCTTTCCACAGATTATGGTATTCAAGTCTGGTCTATGGCTGGGCCACTCAAGCACTTTGACTGTATGCTTTGGGTCATTGCCCTATTGGAACGTAAATCGTTGCCCCAGTCTAAGGTAGTTTGCAGGTTCTCATCAAGGATTTGCCTGTATTTGGCTCCATTCATTGTTCCCTCTATCCTAACCAGTCTCCCTGCCACTGAAAAGCATCCCCATAGCATGATGCTGCCACCACCATGCTTCACAGTAGGGATGGTGTTAGACGGGTGATGAGCTGTGCCAGGTTCTCTCCCAGCATAGCGCTTTGCATTCAGGCCAAAGAGTTATATTTTTGCCTCAGATCACAGAATCTTTTGTCTTATGAGCTCAGTCTTCCATGTGCCTTTTTGCAAACTCCAGGTGTGCAGCCATGTGCCTTTTTGCAAACTCCAGGCGTGCAGCCATGTGCCTTTTTGCAAACTCCAGGCGTGCAGCCATGTGCCTTTTTGCAAACTCCAGGCGTGCAGCAATGTGCCTTTTTGCAAACTCCAGGCGTGCAGCCATGTGCCTTTTTGCAAACTCCAGGCGTGCAGCCATGTGCCTTTTTGCAAACTCCAGGCGTGCAGCCATGTGCCTTTTTGCAAACTCCAGGCGTGCAGCCATGTGCCTTTTTGCAAACTCCAGGCGTGCAGCCATGTGCCTTTTGCAAACTCCAGGCGTGCAGCAATGTGCCTTTTTGCAAACTCCAGGCGTGCAGCAATGTGCCTTTTGCAAACTCCAGGCGTGCAGCAATGTGCCTTTTTGCAAACTCCAGGCGTGCAGCCATGTGCCTTTTTGCAAACTCCAGGTGTGCAGCCATGTGCCTTTTTGCAAACTCCAGGTGTGCAGCCATGTGCCTTTTTGCAAACTCCAGGTGTGCAGCCATGTGCCTTTTTGCAAACTCCAGGTGTGCAGCCATGTGCCTTTTTGCAAACTCCAGGTGTGCAGCCATGTGCCTTTTGCAAACTCCAGGTGTGCAGCCATGTGCCTTTTTGCAAACTCCAGGTGTGCAGCCATGTGCCTTTTTGCAAACTCCAGGTGTGCAGCCATGTGCCTTTTTGCAAACTCCAGGTGTGCAGCCATGTGCCTTTTTGCAAACTCCAGGTGTGCAGCCATGTGCCTTTTTGCAAACTCCAGGTGTGCAGCCATGTGCCTTTTTGCAAACTCCAGGTGTGCAGCCATGTGCCTTTTTGCAAACTCCAGGTGTGCAGCCATGTGCCTTTTTGCAAACTCCAGGCATGCAGCCATGTGCCTTTTTCTCAGGAGTGGCTTCAGTCTGGCCACTCCCATAAAGCCCAGATTGGTGAAGTGCTTTAGAGACTGTTGTCCTTCTGACAAGTTATCCCATCTCAGCCAAGGAACTATGTAGTTCTGTCAGAGTAGTCATTTGGGTCTTGTGACCTCCCTGGCAGAGTCTGGGTAGTTCCATATTTGTTCAATTTCCCAATTTTGGAGACCACTGTAATCTTGAAAACTTTCAACACTAGTTTATACCCTTCCCCAGATATGCCTCTTCACAATTATATCTTGGAGATATATGGACTTCATGGTATAGTTCCTGCTCTGACATGCACTGTCAAATGTTGGACCTTATATAGACAGGTGTTTCTTTATAAATCATGTCCAAACAATTGAATTGGCCACAGTTGTAGTGACATCTCAAGGATTGGATGCACCTGAGCTCAATTTGGAGTGTCATAGCAAAACGGTGAGAATTACTTTCCAATAAATTAGCAAACATGTCTAAAAACATGTTTTCACTTTGTCATTATGGGGTATTGTGTATAGATGCAGGAGAAAAAAAATATTTAATCCATTTTAAAATCAAGGGTATGAGTACTTTCTGAAGGCACTGTGTGTGCGTTACCTCAGGAGGTGGCAATGGCACAGCCACAGCTATAGGGGTCTCTGGTTGGCTTGGGACCACAACTGCAACTGGACCATTAACCTCTGTAGCTGGTCGCTGACCAACACCCTCCACCCTGACATCCTCCAAACCAGGAATAGAGGAGAGCTACATAGAACAAAATCAGGACGCACTGACATTATCATATTGGTATGCCCAGAGCAGCAAAGCACATAACAGTAGAGCAACATCAAAGACAAGAGTAAAGCCATAGTATTGTATACAAAACACATACAGAAGCTGGGTTACCTACCTTTGCTTCCAAAATGCTGAGGGTAGTTTCAATCTGCTGTATCCGAAGAGATATGCATGCAAGTTTCTCTTCGCAAACTGTCGAAAAACGATTGAGAAAGCGGACAGTGTGCACTATGAACTGGTTGAGATAGGCAACGACTCTCCTCTGTTGTATGGCTGGGACCTGTGACCATATCATTCAGTATCATGGGAAAAATAAAACATGGACAACATTGTTATTTACTTACAGAGTTGGGGAGTTCAAAAACATTGACTACACATACTCGTTAGATACAACATTTACTTGATTACATTATTTGGCTGAGAGTCATTCAGCTTGTTTACAAAACAAGCTGAAGCTATCATGGCTAATTTAGCTACAGTAGCCACCAAGATAACTTCGGCTACGGAAAACACTCACCTTGGTCAGATCTATTCCTGATCCCACAATCGGTAAACCGTCCTCGTCCATGTTTTTATCGTTTTGGCAAACTGTCGATTAACTCGCTATTACTTTGTTTAATAGTAATATCTTACTGAAAATCTGCAAAAGCGAGATCGACATTTTATTACGCCTCATGTGACTTCACTGTGACCCAAGTCTGACGTCACTATTATTTTGCTCTTCCGGGTATATCAGCCAATGAGGTGCTTAGTTTTCTACTTCTTTATTGGAAATCAAAATGAACCCAAGTCTGAAGGTGCATACCTCCATCTCCTGAACTGGAGGGTTAACAGTTCATTGCCACAAATGTAGTGTGTTCAATATACCACAAGGAGGGAGTACAGTATAATGGTTAATACATGTGCAGTGTCTCAAAACAAGCCACAATTCTGTTGATCCAGGCAAGGAGGACTTAGTTACTGTGTAATATGGTTTGCAGAGATGATGAGTTAATGGATAAAGCCATCAACACAAATTATTTGACAACTTAATTTTGATGAAGCCTCAGATGCTATCGTCTTTTGGAGACAACCCACAATGTGAGTGCACGCACGTGTGTTGCATTGGATCATGCCTGATTAGTTGTGAACTATTACTACATAGGAGCGCAGCAGAACCAATGGAAAACAAAACACAGGAAACCAAAAATGCTGTCCAACTTGACCTCAATCTGAACTCTACAACGATTCCGTTTGATTTGAAATGGAACACTCAGACTAACCTGACCCAAGAGCAAACTAAAGCCATAGTCCATGCCCAGCATTGCCCACCTGATCATAAAACAGATCTGAAAGCCCAGTCCATGCCAATTCAACCTAGTTCAACAGGCAGGAACAGTCTCTGCCCAGTTTCAAAAAAATTGTTATGAAGAACTCAACAAAAAATCTAAACTGACCTCCTGAGTCAGAACCTATCCAGAGAGTGTTGGGAGCAGATCACTTTTTAAACCAGCAGCATATTGATTTATACGGGACTGTAATTGCTTCAGTGTGTCCTGGATGACTCCCCCATAATTGAGGCCTGGCAGAGCCTCTTCCCTGGACATACTCTGAGCCAGGCAGCGGGCAGAGGAGTACCGCAACCCCCCCCACCCCCCCCCCCACACACACACACCCTCCGCCAAGCAGTGAGCAGTGGATGGTTACCCCCTTACCCCCAAGCCACTCTATCATACCGTGAGGAGTGAACTGCTCTGTTAGAGCTTCCTGTGCTTGGCCCTCCTATGTTGAACATAATAAACAGCCCCCTATCCACCAGATGCGTACCAAACTCACTTAAAGTGGCAGCAATAAAGCCTCTGGTGAAAAAGACAAACCAGAAAATATAAAAAACTATCAGCCTATATTGAATCTCCCATTCCACTCAAAAATTGTAGAAAAATCTGTAGCGCAGCAACTCATTGCCTTCCTGAAGACCATGTATAAAACGCTTCAGTCTGATTTTAGACCCCATCATAGCACTGAGACTGCTCTCGTGAAGGTGGTAAATAACCTTTTAATGGCGTCAGACCAAGGCTCTGCATCTGTCCTTGTGCTCCTAGACCTTAGTGCTGCTTTTGACACCATCGATCATGACATTCTTTTGTAGAGATTGGAAACCCAAATTGGTCTACACAGACAAGTTCTGGCCTGGTTTAGATCTTATCTGTCGGAAAGATATCAGTTTGTCTCTGTGGATGGCTTGTCCTCTGACAAAGTAACTGTAAGTTTCGGTGTTCCTAAAGGTTCTGTTTTAGGACCACTAGTTTACACTATATATTTTACCTCTTGGTGATGTTATTCGGAAACATAATGTTAACTTTCACTGCTATGCGGACGATACACAGCTGTACATTTTGATGAAACGTGGTGAAGCCCCAAAATTGCCATCTCTGGAAGCCTGTGTTTCAGACATAAGGAAGTGGATGGAGGCAAATGTTTTACTTTTAAACTCAGACAAAACAGAGATGCTAGTTCTAGGTCCCAAGAAACAAAGAGGTCTTCTGTTGGATCTGACAATTATTTTTATGGTTGTACAGACGTTTCAAATAAAACTGTGAAGGACCTCGGCATTACTCTGGACCCTGATATCTCTTTTGATGAACACATCAAGGCAATTTCAAGGACAGCTTTTTTCCATCTTGGTAACATTGCAAAAATCAGAACACGTTCTGTCCAAAACTGATGCAGACAAGTTAATCCATGCTTTTGTCACTTCTAGATTAGACTACTGCAATGCTCTACTTTCCAGCAACCCGGATAAAGCACTAAATAAACTTCAGTTAGTGCTAAACGCGACTGCTAGAATCTTGACTAGAACCAAAAAATGATCATATTATTCCAGTGCTAGCCTCTCTACACTGGCTTCCTGTATAGGCTAGGGCTGATTTCAAGGTTTAACTACTAACCTACAAAGCCTTACATGAGCTTGCTCCTACCTATCTCTCAGACGTACGCTACGGTCACAAGACGCAGGCCTCCTTATTGTCCCTAGAATTTCTAAGCAAACAGCTGGAGATAGGGCTTTCTCCTATAGAGCTCCATTTTTATGGAATGGTCTGCCTATCCATGTGAACGACGCAGACTCGGTCTCAACCTTTAAGTCTTTATTGAAGACTCATATTTTCAGTAGGTCCTATGATTGAGTGTAGTCCGGCCCAGGGGTGTGAAGGTGAACGGAAAAGCATTGGAGCAACGAACCGCCCTTGCTGTCGCTGCCTAGCTGGTTCCCCTCTCTCCACCAGGATTCTCTGCCTCTAACCCTATTATGGGGACTGAGTCACTGTCTTACTGGTACTGTTCCATCCCGTCCCTAGGAGGGGTGCATCACTTGAGTGGGTTGAGTCACTGACGTGATCTTCCTGTCTGGGTTTGGCGCCCCCCTCGGGTTCGTGCCATGGGGGAGATCTTCGTGGGCTATAGTCAGCCTTGTCTCAGGGTAGTAAGTTGGTGGTTTGAAGATATCCCTCTTGTGGTGTGGGGGCTGTGCTTTGGCAAAGTGGGTGGGGTTATATCCTGCCTGGTTGGCCCTGTCCGGGGGTATTGTCAGACGGGGCCACAGTGTCTCCCGACCCCTCCTGTCTCAGCCTCCAGTATTTATGCTATCCGGTGTCCTGTGGGATTGGGGCTAGGGTCAGTCTGTTATTTCTGGAGTATTTCTCCTGTCTCATCCGGTGTCCTGTGGGAATTTAAGTGTGCTTTCTCTAATTCTCTCTCCCTCTCCCTCCCCTCCCGGAGGACCTGAGCCATGGGACCATGCCTCAGGACTACCTGGCCTGATGACTCCTTGCTGTCCCCAGTCCACCTGGTTGTGCTGCTGCTCCAGCTTCAACTGTTCTGCCTGCGGCTAGGGAACCCTGAACTGTTCACCGGACGTATTACCTTGTCCTGGACCTGCTGTTTTCGACTCTCTCTCTCTACCACACCTGCTGTCTATAACTCTGAATGCTCGGCTATGAAAAGCCAACTGACATTTACTCCTGAGGTGCTGACCTGTTGCATCCTCTACAACCACTGTGATTGTTATTGTTATTTGACCCTGCTGGTCATCTATGAAAGTTTGAACATCTTGGCCATGTATTGTTATATTCTCAACCCAGCACAGCCAGAAGAGGACTGGCCACCCCTCAGAGCCTGGTTCCTCTCTAGGTTTCTTCCTAGGTTCCTGCCTTTCTAGGGAGTTTTTCCTAGCCACCGTGCTTCTACATCTGCATTGCTTGCTGTTTGGGGTTTTAGGCTGGGTTTCTGTATAGCACTTTGTAACATCGGCTGATGTAAAAAGGGCGTTGGAAATACATTTGATTGAGAGCTTCCCATACATGTTTCACACAAACACGTTAACTCTGCTGACAGGGCTTTCTGCAAGAGGGAATACTTCTCTACAGGGATACTTACAGAAAGAACAGGTTTCTTACTTAAAGGGGGTCCTCTGAGAGTGTAGTGTGGTGGGGCATAGACAGCTTACAGTAATTAAAAAGCTATGTTTCTCAGGCTTTTTCCTACATCAAGTGCACTCATTGAACTAACTGGCAACTTGTGCATACTTGAATTGTATTGGTATGATTGCATCACCCAGGATTCGTTCACTGTTTTGACAGAATCCTGTGTCTGTAAAGCACGTTGACACTGATAGGATGAATAGTCTCACAGTGACTTACCTATGTGTCCTAAAAGAGAGAGTTTGGGCATTTTGACAGTGACTTAATAATGACAGCATTATTAAACATTGATAATAAATACATGGCTCTTAATAATAGAACTGCCATCCTGCTGGTTGAGGAAAAGCTTTCTCCTGTATCACCATTTCCAGAGATATTGACCTGATACCCTGGTAGCTGGGTATTATTTGCTTTGTTAACATGATTTCTGAATGTCTTCTGAGTAGGGTTTCATAATTCCAGGAACTTTCAATAAATTCCTTGGTGTTTCCAGAAATCCTGGTTGGAGGATTGCGGACTTCCTGCTTATTCCCTCCTGACTCCGGGAATCCTACCAACCAGAATTTTCGGAAAACCAGGGAATTTATTGAAAGTTTGTGGAATTTTGCAACCCTCCTTCTGAGAACACGAGGCTATTTCTGAAAACATTCTCTTAGTAGAATCCAGCATGTTCATCAATCTGACATGGATAGTTAAACTATCATAGAACAGTATTTAAATTGGGATTTGATCATCAACAGGCGCCATGGAATTTCCTGCCCACTTCACCAAAACATTTGTGACCCCTATATGTTGCTGCGGCAACGGCAAGTATCAAAACAAGCACCTCTCTCGCTCTGCTGCTCCATGACGCACCTTCATTTCTTCCATATGAACAGACATGGTATGGCACCGAAATATGATTTTGATACCCCATGCACAAGCATCAGCACCACACCCCTCTTTTTCATTTAAACCCACTTCACATCACTGAGTAGATTAAATACTGAGTAAAAAAAAAACATAATTACCCCCTCTCTCACACAATGAATAGCTTAGTTTGCTTAGTTCATATGAAGATGTTTGGGTTTAAATCACTGATCAGAAAAGTACAGCCTAACTCACAAGAGCCATCTCAAACTAATCAAGAGAGAATGGTTCACCCCAATTAAGATCAATGCTAGGAAGGAGAAGAATGAAACAGGGTTGAGAGCACAGATTCTAACTGCTCTCTCCGCCCCCTGCGTGTCCTCGTGTGAACTTGAAATGCTTATCTTTCTCATATACTCATCTGTATGCTGGACCATTGTCTTTACCTCTAGCCTGGTTGTTTGGCAGGTCAGTCCAGACAGAGGATGCTGTCAACACCTCTTCCCTGTCCAGAATCCCTGTGAGTGAAAACAAGCCTTTTCCTGGTCAATGAGTTCAGGGGGGCGGAAGAGAGAGAGAAAGAGAGAGAGAGAGAAAGATAAAGAGAGAGAGAGAGAGAGGAGAGAGAGCGAGACAGAGAGAGACAGAGAGACAAAGGGAGAGCGAGAGCGAGAGAGAGAGAGAGAAGGGCAGACAGACAGAAAGAAAGGGAGAATAAGAGAGACAGAGAGAGAGAGAGAGAGAGAGAGAGAGAGAGCTGGCAGAGGTACAACCCTGAGTGCTGCATATTGGAGTGGGCAGGAGAAGGAAAGGAAGGTCAGTCTACTACTGCATTGGGGGATAATCAGACAAGAACAGGCCATCATTATAGCCATACCCCAGCAGTAATGATAATAGTCATATTTGTCACTATTCATGGCAGTGGGACTTATAATCACCTGAGAAGATGGTTGCCAAATTAGACAAGTTTTTCAACAGAAAACACGGATTAATAGGGAGGTTTGTGTAAGTTTCTTGGAACCAGAGGAGTTTTATTTTGCATGCCCTGATTTGACAAGGTCAGCTCAAGCAGCTTTGTCTTTAATCAGGAGTGCATCATTGTTTACTATTATATGGTTACTCGTTACCATGATGCAATACACAGCAGGGAGTGAAAATGTGTATGGTACATTGTGCTTCTGTTTTGTGCCATCCAGCCGGTTGGATGATAATGCCCCAATGTTCTGAACTGAAGAGAGAGACACTGAATTAAAGGTTATGACAATGCACCCAATCTGCTGGAGCTGTAGCTAAGCCAGGGGCAGGGAGGACATTTGGAGGCAGTAGGCTTGGGGGTGGATAGGATGTTGGTCTTGATCAAAGTTATCGAGGCATCTTGAAACCTTTTATATTCCCTGCTGGGCTCATCCACTTAACACTGGTAACATTGTTATGCATAACATATTGCATTGGGTGAAAACTGTATATGAATGTAGTCACTATCTGCCCATGTTAGGTTTAAATAGGTAAATTGAATGTCCTCATACACCCTGTGACGTCTTTGAATGTGCTTGCATGTTATGACCCTCTTTGGTGGCATTATAAGGTGTCATCTTTGCCTGTTTGTGTCCACGCACTGCCCTCTCTGGATACGTTCTTGTTTATGTGATGCGCTGACACTGTCTGTGCTAACTGGAGCTGTGCTGCTGATCTCCTGCTTTATGATTGGGTCAGCACTGATCTCCTGTTTAGTGATTGGATCAGTGCTGATCTCTTATCTCTGCTGGTGAAATCAACCCTCTTTAAGCCCTAGGACAATTAGGCAGTGGTCTTTCAAAACACTGCCCTTTATTGGAAAAAAGAGGATTGTCCTATTCAAGGGCATACATATTTACCATGGAAAGAGTGCTGTTGTCAACAGATACTGAGACACATGTCAACTCAAGGGGAGAGCAAGGTGCAGATTCACAGATTGGGAAAAGGCCCACATTTGGGCTGTCAAGTGGCAATGCAGTGTTCAGTGACAAACACTGAGTGGTCATAATATTTGCATTGTAAAATTAGATGTATTGCCATGTTGTTTGCAGATAGACCAAACAAGAGGTTATTTAAAACTACATGTATAAAACTACATGAATAATCAAGTGGTTAGATGTGGGATTTTAATCCTGATGACTTGAGGTAAGGGGTGATATTCACATATATGAATATAAACATATATGAATTGTATGAAAAAAGAGACCAATGTGCAGGCCTGCTGACTGTGTGTACACTGTACATAAATACTCAAATATTCTAGTTTATGAAAATATTTAAATCATGATGATGAATAATCCCACTAAATCAAACGTTGGAGATAGATATGTATGCAATAGATGATGAATATGAAGACACATAGCCTACATGTGGCACATAAATTACGCACGAGCTTCGTGGACAATAATTCTATTTTCCAATGGCTATAACAACTCATCATTGAGATTTCTACACGTAACAAGCTTTGAGAAGAGCGGGTGGTATGGGTCCAAGCCTTAAAGAGATCAAAATTCAATCCCATTCTAAGAAAAGTATAAATGATGACGTTATTTGAATATGTGCCCAAAATCCTTAATGAATAATTTAGGATGAGGAGAAGGCAAATGCTGCCCCAGCTGTTTCCTGTTGAAAATGTCTGTGTAATGTAGATACATGTGAGGGATTTTCTCTCTAAATCCGTCTCCTGTTCGCTAAATCTCACTTCTCCAAAACGAGCCTGCGCAATGGAACAAAGTCGGAATATTGAGATGTGACATTGCCTGCATCTTATCCACTTTCTCACTGTTTTTAATGACTTCAAACAAGTTCATTTTTGCTGGGCTTTGTCGTGCGGAGACCCGTGGGGATGTCTAGCGGTCATTTCTTCCAGTGGCATTTATGTGATGTCTTCAAGGTAACTTTAAATAATTTCCTTTGACACCAGATTGTTACCTTACTTACAATTTGTGTTGTTGTTGTTGCAAGAACCAACCTGATTTATTTGCAGTATCAAAGCAAAAATGAATAAAGACCCATGTTTGATTATAGCAGATTATTTTAGTTCAGGGATTTAATGTACACATCGGTTTTATTATAGACTATTTCAAAATGTCTATCAGAACATGTCAGCAGGTAGATTTGCGTGCATTTTCTGTGAAAGCACGTTTGACTGTTTCCACATAGACATTATATGTAGCCTAGCTATAACATTTACTTTCATTTACTTTACGCAAATAAGGTTATTAGGCATGTCTGCGTGCATGAGTTAACACACTCGCGTGGATGTTTCAATGCGTTTCCAGCATGAGTTTCGACACGTTTGCGCATTGCGCGCCGACCGATTCCGTTTCCATGAATATAAACCACTAATGCTGCTGCATTAGTTACTGAACTTTCAAAGTAATTTCTGCTGACTCCGCATTTGGGTACCACATTGGATTGTAGGAAAACAAACAATAAGGAAGGGTTTAAGGCGCTATGTTGTAGGGGTTGTGATGTATATGAATCCTGTATATATTCTCTTTATTATGTAAATTTGTCCCGGTATGCTTCATCTGCTGGGTTTGGCGCGTGAACCGTTTTCCATCTCATGTTTGGATAGGCAAGATCCTTGGCTCTGTGGCTCCTGTCCTGAACGATCGTTTTTGGAGCTGAGAGAAAGCAAGGGCATCATTACATTATCTTAAAACTAAGCCTACTTAAAGAAGACTGCTTGGAAACAAACGATTTTAAAGATATATTATCGCATTGATTGATTTAAGCATTCGTTTTATGCATACCTCTCCCTCTCTGTGACTAATTCCTATGCAATTGTTCTTTATTATAACACCCCAAAAGTTTGATAATCGGGTTGTGAAACGTAACTGTCTGATGGCTGCAGGAATATTATCAGTGAAATAGCCTACAGACAAGACAATGATGTGTATGAGCTTCGAACCGGGAAAGCGCCCTCTCCTCTGGAAGCGGCTCGTGCAGTCACCGCTCCATACATCCTAATATGCTTGTAAGAATTAATAAACGTCAAGGACCATACGTGCGTAAATCGTGACCAAAACTCATAGACTGGTATTATTGTAGGCTCTTTTATTATAATGGTGTGATTGTGTTGGACGTCACGGTTCCATAGACACCTGTTCCTTCCCTTATTGTGAACCCATTAGAAAACCTAGCTATATATTTCGCAATTCTATAGTAAAAACTGATAATGACGAGGATGTTGAAATCACTGCCACCAAGTCATACTGACACTAATGAAATACGATATGGGCGGTGAGACTGACGATATTCTCTGCCTGCCATGCCCTACTAACTGTGCCCTTCTCCCCATTGAACGCAGAGTGCGATGTGCTGTGTCTCCTGTACCCACACCCTCTCACTGCTGCTGTGCGTCCTAACCCTGACTTCGGCGGCAACAGGGGCGGGGCCCGAGACCCTGTGTGGGGCGGAGTTGGTGGACACGCTGCAGTTTGTGTGTGGAGAGAGAGGCTTTTATTTCAGTAAGTGCACCTTTTATTTATTTATAAAGGATTGCTGCTGCTCCATTCTCCCAAAGCGCTAATGCGCAACCTCATAAATTAAACAGTATCAGATCTCTCTCATCTGGCCTTCACTTTCTAATAACCATTCCCGCTGTCCTTTTCCGCACTCCTATTAAACATTTCAGCTGTAGACTTATCAGATTTGAAATAGTTGATGCTTATATGTATATTTTGTCTCTGTCCATGATTGTGATGGACTCCTGACTTAGACTAATGGAATATACAGAATCACATGATGCAATACCCTTGAAGCAGGAGTGAGGTTCTGGGGGTTGCTGAGAGGTAAATGAAGTGTAGAATGATATTAAACAGCTATATGTATATTATGCTCATTCAGATGGCTGCTGGGTCTATGGGGATGGGGTTTTAAGTGGAATTGAGGCTGACTATCTGTAAGAAGGAGGGAGAGACATAAATGTTGCAGTGAACTCTTTTTCCACCAGAAATGGGGAAAGCTACCCAAAGAAAACCATCCGCTAAGAATCCAGGACTTAAATCTCCTATTTTCCATTGGAGGCACAAAGGCCAGAACAAGATGCAATATATGGCAGTGCTGAGCTGTGTCAAGGTGTTGCGTTCTCCCACTCAGCAGTAGCCAGTGTTCCTATGACATGGACCCTGATCCTTCCCTCAGGGGACTACTCTTCCCTTTAGAACCATGGACTCAGAAAGGTTGTGGTTTGGCTCATTAGTGCCATACACTGAATGAGGCTGACTTGAGGGTCCCTAACTGGCGTTGAGTGAAATCACTGCACACACAAGTGTCAAGTCTCTCTTTACCACCTCTCCAAGGCTCAACCATTATTGTGCACCATCCTTTTTGTATCTCTGACATTGACATATCAATACAGCTCAGAGATGTCAATCATCTTGAAAGAGGCTCTATACTCCAACTTAATTCAGACTTGTATTACATCATGGTAGTTTCTCAGTTAACTCACAACCATGTACTGTGGAATGCCACTTTGAAAGTTCTCTTGAGGTGGTGTTTTTTGGTGTTGTTGACGAGTTGTGACAGAGTTGAGAATGTTTGATTGCGTGATAACAATTATTCTGTGAACTTGATGAAATATTTCATATGTGTAAAGACTTTTGATGAGGTGTGAGACTGTCTGGGAGATTTGATGATGTGAGACTGTGAAAGGGGTTTATGTATTCTCTGAGTGTTTAATGGATTTCACATGGCCTATGGAATATAATCTTGAGTTGCCAGAACTTGCCACACTGCCATATCTTGTATTTGGAATATAACTGTATCTTCAACAAGATTATTCTATGATAATAAATTGATGAACCAAACAATGGACATAAACAGCAAATCATTCCAATCATGAACTCACAGACATCAGATAGACCTTATCTGGCTCTGGGAATTCAATCGGTCAAGGTTTGGAACTAAACTGCATCCATGTGACTATAGACTGTACTGTGCGTTCATTGAGCTGCAAAGTGCCCATCCATCAATGCCTTGTTCTCGTGTTAAAAAATGTTAATTGAGTCGAGGACATTTCAGGCACACTCCATCCTTTCTGGAAAGGAACAGTGAGGTATGTACAGCAGGTGGCTCACTGTGTGGACAGTATATCTCTCTCTCCTGCTGTCAGATGGAACCACAAGTATAACAATGAGTCTTTACGTGAGATATCTGGATAATCCATTTTCGGCTCTGTCGTCTTTTGCACTGGGAAGAGTGACAGCTCCTTGCGGTTGTCAGGTCTGGTCTGCTCCTGAGCTGAACTCCTCCCCTCCAGTCTGCTGCACCATATTGAACTTGGCAGCCACCGTAGTAATGATGTGTCCCCAACGTGTTGCAGTGACACTGGGCTTTCTGCGGGCTGAGACGCTGGGCCAATCCACCTTACCCACCATGTCACTGCTAAAGTAGCTGCACTTGCATTTCAAGACTTCATATTTCATTACCTTGACAGAAATGTGAAATACTACTCGGTGGAAAAATATTTTATTGAAACAAAATGTGGTCTAAAGAATAAAAACTAAATCCACAACCGTAGTCAGTTTTTCCAATTATTAGCCTGACCTAGAAATCCTCAGTTGTCTTAGTAATGCTTTAGCAGGCAAACTCCTCCCAGGTTGAGTGGAGTAGAGTGGATATACAGACATACTGTGAATCTGGTCTTCGTGGGGGCCTTTTGAACAGAATCTGGGTAACCCCAGTTTGCAAATAGGAACACTGGACGACAGGAAAATTGTGAGGAAAATCGGTAGGAACATTCTCTGATCAGTGGGGTACTGTAGATTCTCTGAAAGACATGAATCAACTCTTCCTGAGCTTTTATTGTAGATAACACCCACTTCCTGTAATGTACTCTGGATGGAGCTGGTTATTCTATTCTGAAGAATTTCCTCTCACAGTCTAAAAGTGAACCCCTACGATGCACCTACACTCCAGAGTTCTAGGATGTGGAAAAAATACAACTGACTAAAAATGAAAAAGGATTTCTATGGCACACCACACCACCTTTCTCTTAGTAACTCCATAAATACAATGTCATGGCATATACCAAGTCTCTAATGTGGATGATGCTGGGAGTATTCGTAAATGTATTAGTTATATACATTTGAATCAGAAGGAACCATGTCAGGGTCAGAGATAAACCTATTCAGCAAAAGGCACAGAGATTCAGCCACACAGGGCAATATACAAACCAGTCTTGTCCTTTTTGTCTCATAATGCCATGTCATAAGCCACTAGTTCAGAGAGAGTTGTACATGAGATACATTTATAGTCGGGATGAAAACAAATTCAGATTGGCACTGTGACATCGCCCTCCCAACAGCATGTAGTTTAAACAGAACGAGGAACAGAGGAGGGGAGTAAATTGCTTTTAAGCAGCCATTGATGAGCCATCCTATCCTTTCTCAGCCTTGTTTGTCTCTCTGTGTCTATTCTATTTGAAGCAGCTGGAGTAGGAGAGTGGAGAACGTGTAAACAGCACATCAGCCTCACTACCCACACAGCTAGGCCTTGTCCCGGAGCAGCAGGGGATTATGGGGGATTACAGGATGATCAGGATGCCCCCTCCCCTCCACCTCCCCACCTCTCTAGTTTTATACACTGGACCTGAACACACACACACACTCAGCAGAAGGTACTCAGCACTAAAGAAAGAAAGGTCTCCTGTGTGCACTTTGTCACTGTGAAAAGGTGTTGTTTTTCCATGGAGTGCTGAAATGAGAATGTTGAACCTCCTCACTGAATAACACAAATACTTATCATGAAAGCGACAGGATGGGGATGTTAGATTTGAGTTCTGTCAGTTTGGAGTCAAGACACAAAGGCTTGAGTTGAAATAAACCTGTTCTACTGGTGATGTTGGCCAGGCTTGACCATAAAGATATTGATATATATATACAGATATTGCACACATTGTGCCCACATTATTATAGCCTACAGTTTCATCTGAGGCCTCTACTTAGGGCTAAAACCGAAACTTAAACCCTGGTAAATGGTTCCAAGACTGTAAATAGCCAGAGCTAGCCAAGCTTGCTATGTCACATAATTTTGAACTGACTGACCCATCCAGTCTATCCCATCCCACGAGACCCTAACTCACTGAGTTAGGATCCTAAATGCTCTTACAAACTAGCTTTTAATTGCCTAAAAGCAGACATAACCTCAGTTGGAAATGTGAGGGAAATTTAGCTAGGCTATAAACTCTTTGTGGTACCAGTGATAAAGAGGTAGTTTCCAGGTCTATAGCAGCTTTCGTAGACCCCGACAAACCATAAACTCCCTGACACTCCACAGGCAGTGCGCTGCACCGGTTCCAAGAATTCACAGTTTTTTATTAACCACGGAGAGGCTGTAAAACTCAGATCCTTTCTGTGCCCACTCTGGAGGAGAGCCCTGTCTTTACAGCCTTACTCGTTTGAGGAATGTGAGCTATGTGCTGCAGTGTCTCCAGCATAGCTCTATCCAAGCAGCAGGATGGAGCAGTGAGTGGCCTGCCTCTTTGACTTTTGTCTTAGAAGTCGTTCAAATATACTGACCAAAAATAATCGTGTAAAGTGTTGGTCCGAAGGTTTCATGAACTGTATTAAAAGATCACAGAAAATGTCCATAAGCACAAAAATATGACAGGTGTGGCATATCAGGAAGCTGATTAAACAGCATGATCATTACAAAGGTGCACCTTGTGCTGGAGACAATAAAAGGCCACTCTGAAATTTGCAGTTTTGTCACACGAGACAATGCCAGAGATGTCTCAAGTTGAGGAAGCATGCAATTGGCATGCCGGAATGTCCATCAGAGCTGTTGCCAGATAATTGAATGTTAATATTTCTACCATAAGACGCCTAACCATGCCAGTCCAGGACCTTCTTCCCCTGCGGGATTCTCTAAGACCAGCCACCCGGACAGCTGATAAAACTGAGGAGTATTTCTGTCTAATATATCCTTTTTGGGGGGGAAAACTCATTCTTATTGGCCGAGACCCTGCCCAGTCATGAAATCCTTAGATTAGATCCTAATGAATTCATTTCAATTGACTGATTTCCTTATATGAACTGTAATTCAGTAAAATCGTTGAAATTGTTGCATGTTGCGTTTATATTTTTACTTCGGAAAGTGTTAAGACCTCTTGACTTGTTCTACTTATTTTTTTTTTAAATCATCATCAATCTACACACAATACCCCATAATGACAAAGCAAAAACTGTTTTTTAGAGATGTTTGCAAATTTATTACAAATAAAAAACTGAAATATCCTATTTAGCTTTGGTGAAGCACCTTTGGCAGCGATTACAGCCTTGAGTCTTCTTGGGTATGACGCTACAAGGTTGGCACACCTGTATTTGGGGAGTTTCTCCCATTCTTCTCTGCAGATCCTCTCAAGCTCTGTCAGGTTGGATGGGGAGCGTTGCTGCACAGCTATTTTCAGGTTTCCAGAGATGTTTGATCGGGCTCAATCCGGACTCTGGCTGGGCCACTCAAGGACATTCAGAGACTTGTCCTGAAGCCACTCCTGCGTTGTCTTGGCTGTGTGCTTATGGTCGTTGTCCTGTAGGAAGGTGAACCTTCAACCCAGTCTGAGGTCCTGAGCGCTCTGGAGCAGGTTTTAATCAAGGATCTCTGATTATCTTTCCCTCGATCCTGATTAGTCTCCCAGTCCCTGCTGCTGAAAAACATCCCCACTGCATGATGCTGCCACCACCATGCTTCACCTTAGGCATTGTGCCAGGTTTCCTTCAGATGTGACTCTTGGCATTCAGGCCAAAGAGTTCAATCTTGGTTTTATCAGACCAGAGAATCTTATTTCTCATCGTCTGAGAGTCCTTTAGGTGTCTTTTGGCAAACTCAGAGCGGGCTGTTTGTCATGTGCCTTTTACTGAGGAGTTGCTTGCATCTGGCCACTCAACCATGAAGGCCTGTTGGTGGAGTGCTGCAGAGATGGTTGTCCTTCTGGAAGGTTCTCCCATCTCTCAGCGGAACTCTTGAGGTGGTTACAAACTTCTTCCATTTAAGAATGATGGTGGTCAATGTGTTCTTGTGGACCTTCAATGCTGCAGAAATGTTTTGGTACCATTCCCTAAATCTGTGCCTCAACACAATCCTGTCTCAGAGCTCTACGAACAATATCTTCGACCCCATGACTTGGTTTTTGCTCTGATATGCACTGTCAACTGTGAGACCTTATATAGACAGGTGCGTGCCTTTCCAAATCATGTCCAATCAATTGAATTTACCACAGATGGACTCCAATCAAGTTGTAGAAACATCTCAAGGATGATAAATGGAAACAGGATGTACCTGAGCTCAATTTTGAGTTTCATAGCAAAGGATCTGTATTCTTATGTAATACATTTCAAAAAAACTATTTTCAAATCAAAATATATTTGTCACATGCGCCAAATACAACAACCTTACAGTGAAATGCTTCCTTATAAGCCCGAACCAACAGTGTAATTTGTAAGTAAAAAATAGGTATTATGTAAACAATAGATAAGTAAAGAAATAAAATGTAAAAAAAAACATTAAAATGACAGTGAAAACAACAGTAGCAAGACTATATACAGGTACAGAGTCACTGTGCGGGGGCACAGGTTAGTCAGGCTAATTGAGATAATATGTACATGTAGGTATAGTGAAAGTGACTATGCATAGATGATAAACAGAGAGTAGCAGCAGCGTAAAAGAGGGGGTTGGTGGGTGGGGGGTGGCGAGACACACTGCAAATAATCCGGGTAGCCAATGTGTGGGGGCACAGGTTAGTCGGTCTAATTGAGGTAATATGTACATGAATGTATAGTTGAAGGGACTATGCATAGATGATTAACAGAGAGTAGCAGCAGCGTAAAAAGGTGGGGGGGGGGGGCAGGACACAATGCAAATAGTCAATTTCATTACCTGTTCAGGAGACTTATGGCTTGGGCGTAGAAGCTGTTGAGAAGCCTTTTGATCCTAGACTTGGCACTCCGGTAGCACTTGCCATGCGGTAGCAGAGAGAACAGACTATGACTGGGGTGGCTGGGTCTTTGACAATTTTTAGGGCCTTCCTCTGAAACCGTCTGGTGTAGTGGTCCTGGATGGCAGGCAGCTTAGCCTCAGTGATGTATTGGGCCGTACGTACTACCCTCTGAAGTGCCTTGCGGTCAGAGGCCGAGCAGATGCCATACCAGGCAGTGATGCAACCAGTCAGAATGCTCTCGATGTTGCAGCTGTAGAAACTTTTGAGGATCTGAGGACCCATGACAAATCTTTTCAGTCTCCTGAGGGGGAATAGGTTTTGTCGTGCCCTCTTCACAACTGTCTTGGTGTGTTTGGACCAATCTAGTTTGTTGGTGATGTGGATACCAAGTAACTTGAAGCTCTCAACCTGCTCCACTGCAGCCCCGTCGATGAGAATGGGGACGTGCTCGGTGCTCCTTTTCCTGTAGTCCACAATCATCTCCTTGGTCTTGATTACGTTGAGGGATAGGTTGTTATTCTGGCACCACCTGGCCAGGGCTCTGACTTCTACCCTATTGGCTGTCTTGTCGTTGTCGGTGTTCAGGCCTACCACTGTTGTGTCGTCCACAAACTTAATGATGGTGTTGGAGTCATGGCTGGCCATGCAGTCATGGGTGAACAGGGAGTACAGGAGGGGGCTGAGCAGGTACCCCTGAGTGGCTCCAGTGTTGAGGATCAGAGTGGCAGATGTGTTGCTACCTACCCTCACCACCTGGGGGCGGCCCGTCAGGAAGTCCAGGATCCAGTTGCAGAGGGAGGTGTTTAGTCCCAGGATCCTTAGCTTAGTGATGAGCTTTGAGGGCACTATGGTGTTGAACGCTGAGCTGTAGTCAATGAATAGCATTCTCACATAGGTGTTCCTTTTGTCCAGGTGTGAAAGGACAGTGTGGAGTGCAATAGAGATTGCATCATCTGTGGATATGTTTGAGCGGTATGCAAATTGGAGTGGGTCTAGGGTTTCTGGGATAATGGTGTTAATGTGGGCCAATACCAGCCTTTCAAAGCACTTTATGGCTATGGACATGAGTGCTATGGGTCTGTAGTCATTTAGGCAGGTTACCTTAGTGCTATTGGGCACAGGGACTATGGTGGTCTGCTTGAAGCATGTTGGTATTACAGACTCAATCAGGGACATGTTGAAAATGTCAGTGAAGACACCTGCCAGTTGGTCAGCACATGCCCGGAGCACACGTCCTGTTAATCCGTCAGGCCCGGCGGCCATGTGAATGTTGACCTGTTTAAAGGTCTTACTCATGTCGGTCCTGTAGTTTAGCATCTGCTTCATCTGACCACTTTTTTTATAGGCCGAGCCATTGTTGCTTCCTGCTTTAATTTTAGCTTGTAAGCAGGAATAAGGAGGATATAATTAAGGTTGCTTTGTCATTATGGGGTATTGTGTGTAAATTGATGAGGATTTTTATTAATTTAATCCATTTTAGAATAAGGCTGTAACGTAACAAAATGTGGATAAGGGGAAGGGGTCTGAATACTTCACGAATGCACTGCACATGACAAATAAAATATAATAGTAACTTGAGCATGATCATGAGCACAATAGTGGTAGTTAAAAAGTATGGCTTATATTTGCACCCATGCTTCTCTGCTGTTATGGCACTACTGCCAAAATGCCAATGCTGCTTGACCAAAAGGTCCCTCTAGCTTGTGTGCTGCTCAGTCAGGTTGACCTAAACAGGCTGCCTTGCTCTTCAGCTAAGACATTGTCGACTGACCTGACAAAGATCGCAGTGGGATCAAAACATTGTCTTGTGTGCATCTTAATAAACCACTGGGGAGCATTACAGAGTTGTAGACATTCCTTCTTTCAAGTCATGATGGAGCCTCTCTCTACGCAGCCAAACAATTGTTATGCAGCACTTAGATCTCAGTTGAATCTATTCACCCTCATTCACCCTACAAAAAGGGGGAAATGGGCCCTCCTTCCATCCAATAGATGTGTGCAACAACACACAACACCAAAACAAAACTGCACCCTAATCTGTTGTGGGTGTCTGTCTACGACAGTGACACAAACAGAAGATGTGGAGCCTACCACTAATCTGCCATGCCTTGAATGGCTGCAACCAAACTCCAAAACAATAACCTTTACCAATCACCACGGATCCCCCTTCTCAAACAGACTGTTTCTCACACCATCCACCGGGCTGGATGTCCACACCATACGGCAGGCAGGAGAAGGTGGTTTGTCTGAGTTTGTTTACAACAACAGCACACAGGACACCAACTCTTTGTTCACGGCGGATTACCGTCAGTGATCCCTTGAAACGTGGCACTTAAAACCTTCCAAAACCTATTCCACCTGATTACTGATGCTTTCTGCTTTTTAAAACCAGCTACAGCTGATTCTTCTTCATGTTAAAATCTGCATCCGGATGATTTTCTCCTCTCCAGCTGTTTGTTCAGAAGGTTACAGGTTATTTTGAGAATAATAGCGGATGTTCATTTGGAGGCCTTTATTGGGAGGGATTGGAAAACAGGGCCAGCACAATCAACTCCTGGCTCACAATACAACCTGTCTGATTGAATAATCATAAACTCGGCCTCGCAAGAAGGTTTCCCTCGTCATGAAAATTCCTTGTTACACGTCAGCAACAATGGTTAAGTGACAATTTATCATGGTTTATTCTGGCTTAATTACAACATGCCATTCAGTAAACATTACATTAAAGATGCACTCCGTGATCTTAAGCACAACAAATTGCATGAATTGGATTTGTAACATATCAAACAAATTGAGAAATTCGGATGATATCATATGAATTGCAAAATTCGTAACATATCAAACAAAATGGATGACATAGTAAAACATTTTTTTAAATGTATTGTCACATACACTGGATAGGTTTAGTGAAATGTGTTGTTTTACAGGGTCAGCCATAGTAGCATGGCGCACCTGGAGCAAATTAGGTTTAAGTGCCTTGCTCAAGGGCACAGATAGATTTTTTACCTTGTCGACTCAGGTATTCAAACCAGCGACCTTTCAGTTACTGGTCAAAATACTCTAGCCGATAGGCTACCTGCCACCCTACACAATTGAATGACGTAGTGCACAAAAAACAGGGACCCGTTTTGGCTCGTGAGCGCCACTTTCAAAACTACTGGCTGAAATTATACAAAAGTCAGAGAGTGCATCTTTAAGTGGGCCCAGCTACCGACACAAAGAGGGATGAAGTTATGAAAATCCCCTAATAGTCTTCAAACAATGAGACCTGCTACCTTTCATTCTCAAGGTCAAAACTGGTGTATTGCACATGCAGTTCTCATTGTAAGGAGGCTATAACATGGCCTGATTACCTTTAGCCTACATTGTGGTGGTCAAATCCTAAAAGCAATGATTGACCTTGTTGACCTGGACATCGACCTTGGGTGAGAACTATCTCTTTCTCCTTGCCTGCGGAATCAACTATTCTTGCTGTCCACTGCAGCACCTTCAACCTTTTAGCCAGTATAGAACCCTCTCACCTTCAACCGTTTAGCCAGTATAGAATCCTCTCACCTTCAACTTTTTAGCCAGTATAGAACCCTCTCACCTTCAACCTTTTAGCCAGTATAGAATCCTCTCACCTTCAACTTTTTAGCCAGTATAGAACCCTCTCACCTTCAACCTTTTAGCCAGTATAGAACCCTCTCACCTTCAACCTTTTAGCCAGTATAGAACCCTCTCACCTTCAACCGTTTAGCCAGTATAGAACCCTCTCACCTTCAACCTTTTAGCCAGTATAGAACCCTCTCACCTTCAACCGTTTAGCCAGTATAGAACCCTCTCACCTTCAACCTTTTAGCCAGTATAGAACCCTCTCACCTTCAACCGTTTAGCCAGTATAGAACCCTCTCACCTTCAACCTTTAAGCCAGTATAGAACCCTCTCACCTTCAACCTTTTAGCCAGTATAGAACCCTCTCACCTTCAACCTTTAAGCCAGTATAGAACCCTATCAACTTCAACCTTTTAGCCAGTATAGAATCCTCTCACCTTCAACCTTTTAGCCGGTATGGAACCCTCTCACCTTCAACCGTTTAGCCAGTATAGAACCCTCTCACTTTCAACTATCCATGAACACACACTGTATTTCATCATCTGACTTGAGATCAGTGTTCTCTCACACACAGTACAACTACCTCCATAATCTTTCTTCACACTGTACCCAGGGTCCTGACTGGGAACTGTGGAGAGATGCATCTGTTTCTGAATTGGAGCACCTCTCTGTCCAAAACAACATTGTCAAGATAAGGAAGGCATAGAGCAGAAGTTAATGCACTTTGTCAGCACTGGCAGGCTCCCAGGCCAAGAGCTATTAACTCTGAAAGGGAAAGGCATTTCCTCCTTGTAAATGCCATATTACATTATTATTATTTCATTTGGTAACAGGGAAAAGCCTATCAAGGCTATATTGCCTGAGGTGAGCGGGGAATTGTAAATGGAGAGTGGGATATTTTTTTAACGGCCACTGAAAGAAAGTGGGTTTGGAGAGAGGGAGTCAAAAGCTGTTGGCATTCAGGTGTCAAAGCAACTCCTAACTTCCTCCTCCCTTCCACTCACATCACTGTAGAAGGTAACTTGGGTTCTCAGAGAAGTGCTCAGATTCCGATTCATACTGAAGAGCACCAGACTTCCAGGTGAGCCTCTCTGGCTTTGCACCACAGGAGGCTGGTGAGGGTTGAACGACTAATAATAATGGCTGGAATGGAGTGAATGGACTGATATCGAACACATGGAAACCATGTGTGTGATGTGTTTGAAACCATTTCATTTATTCTCTTCCTGCCATTACTATGACCCCCCCCCACACACACACACACACACAATTTAGGTGCCACCAACTGCCTATCTTTTGCACGTATGGGAACTATGAGTCTAGTCGTGTCTCAGGAAAGCCATATCGTTGTTAGGGAACAACAGCATGGCTGCATTGTATCAGCATCCACAGTATCCAGAGTTCAACTGGCTCTGATATTGTCAGCAATAAAGGGCTGCTGGGTTGCCAGGTGAAAATGTGAATGAAACGACCAACCAGGCTGCCAGAGGGTGTGACTTAGGCCTGGGCCTGCTTTCTCAGCAGGCTGATGGGCCCCGAGGGGTTGAGGTTTGGCCTAATGGGTCTAAAACGTCAGAACGTGATATTCTCAATGTTACGGTGACCGTGACCTTTTTTACTGCCGCACGGCTGCCAAAAAGAGTCCGCACAGTGCAATGCGATACCCTGTACATTTTGCAGTGAAGGAATCAATGTCATTACCGCTGTCCATATATCAGAATAATCAAGTCCACAACCTGGCCGTTAGCACTCAGCTATTACAGGGCCCAGGTCCTGGCGCACAGCCACAAATGATTACAGCATTTTTGGATTCATTCAGCTCACATATATAAGACCTTCCAGGACATCTGCACTAAAGGAGTTGGTCCATATCCAAGACTGTAATGGGTTATGTTGTATATGATTCCATTGGCTCTTTTAAAGCACCTGTGGTTGACCTAACACACCCGTGACACAACACTTAACATGCCTATGACCTCTACTTTTACCTCAATGTTTAACTTCGACCTATAACATGAAGACAAACATACATGGAAGTCCAACATGTATAATCATAAACAACAAGCTGTCTTCAGTTATCTTTTTTATTTACTTACAGAACAAACTGGAACAACAGCTATCCTTGCTCTTTACATGCTCTCTGCATGCTCTTTGCATGCTCTCTACATGCTCTCTGCATGATTTTTGCATGCTCTCTACATGCTCTCTGCATGCTCTTTACATGCTCTTTATGTCTTCACGTGTAGTAACACAAATTCTTTTTTCTGTCTCTCCAGGTAAACCAACGGGGTATGGCCCCAGTTCACGGCGGTCACATAACCGTGGTATTGTGGACGAGTGCTGCTTCCAGAGTTGCGAGCTGCGGCGGCTCGAAATGTACTGTGCCCCTGTCAAGTCTGGCAAGGCGGCTCGCTCTGTGCGCGCACAGCGCCACACAGACATGCCAAGAACACCCAAGGTTAGTACTGCAGTGCAAAACGTGGACCGAGGCACAGAGCGTAGGACAGCACAGCACCCAGACAAGACAAAACCCAAGAAGGTGAGCACAGCACCAAACAGATATACATTATAAGAGCATACACAGTTGACATCAGTGAAACAGAATGGACATAGATATTGTTTTTCCCCTCATTAATCTACACACAATACCCCAAAATTAAATATGAAACGAAGAATATCACATTTACATAAGTATTCAGACCCTTTACTCAGTACTTCTGAGTAAGCACCTTCTGAGTAAACTTCGTCGAAGCACCTTTGGCGGCGATTACAGCCACGTGTCTTCTTGAGTATGACGCTACAAGGTTGGCACACCTGTATTTGGGGAGTTTCTCCCATTCTTCTCTGCAGATCCTCTCAAGCTCTGTCAGGTTGGATGGGGAGCGTTGATGCACAGTTATTTTCAGGTCTCTTCAGAAATGTTCAATTGGGTTCAAGTCTGGTCTCTGGCTGGGCCACTCAAGGACATTCAGAGACTTGTCCCAAAGCCACTCCTGTGTTGTATTGGCTGTGTGCTTAGGATCATTGTCCTGTTGGAAGATGAACCTTCACCCCAGTCTGAAGTCCTGAGCGCTCTGTAGCAGGTTTTCATCGATCTCTCTGTACTTTGTTCCGTTCATCTTTGCCTCGATCCTGTCTAGTCTCCCAGTCCATGCCGCTGAAAGAAAATCCCCACAGCATGATGCTGCCACCACCATGCTTCACCATAGGGTTGGTGCCAGATTTCCTCCAGGTGTGACGCTTGGCATTCAGGCCAAAGAGTTCAATCTTAGTTTCATCAGACCAATCATTTATCTCATGATCTGAGAGTCTTTAGGTACCTTTTGGCAAACTCCAAGATGGCTGTAATGTGCCTTTTACTGAGGAGTGGCCTCCATCTGGCCACTATACCATAAAGGCCTGATTGTTGGAGTGCTGCAGAAATAGTTGTCCTTCTGGAAGGTTCTCCCATCTCCACAGAGGAACTCTAGAGCTCTGTCAGAGTGACCATCATGTTCTTGATCACCTCCCTGACCAAGGCCCTTCTCCCCCTATGGCTTAGTTTGGCCTGGCGGCCAGCTTTAACAAGAGTCTTGCTGGTTCCAATCTTCTTCCATTTAAGAATGATGGAGGCCACTGTGTTCTTATTTAAATTATTTTTATTTAACTAGGCAGGTCAGTTAAGAACAAATACTTATTTTACACTGACGGCCTACCCTGGCCAAACCCTCCCCTAACCCAGACGACGCTGGGTCAATTGTGTGCCGCCCTATGGGACTCTCGATCATGGTCAATTGTGAAACAGCCTGGGACCGAACCAGGGTCTGGAGTGACACCTCTAGCACTGAGATGCAGTGCCTTAGACCGCTGTGCCACTCGGGAGCATTGAAGGTTCTTGGGGACCTTCAATGCCGCAGACATTTTTTGGTACCCTTCCCCAGATCTGTGCCTCAACACAACCCTGTCTCTGAGCTCTACGGACAATTCCTTTGACCTCATGGCTTGGTTTTTGCTCTGACATGCAGTGTCAACTGTGGGACCTTATATAGGCAGGTGTGTGCCTTTCGAAATCATGTCCAAATCAATTGAATTTACCACAGGTGGACTCCAATCAAGTTGTAGAAACATCTCAAGGATGATTAATGGAAACAGGATGCACCTGAGTCTCATAGCAAAGGGTCTGAATAGGTATTTCTGTTTTTCATTTTGGATAAATTTGCAAACATTTCTAAAAGGCTGTCTTTGCTTCGTCATTAAGGGGTATTGTGTGTAGATTGCCGAGGACATTTTTTGATTTAATACATTTTAAAATAAGATTGTAACGTAACAAAATTGGGGAAAGTCAAGGTGTCTGAATGATTTCCGAAGACACTGTGTGTCAGGCTTTTTCCAGAGCATGTACTCCAAATTAAGACATTAAGGCGAAGGCTTGATGAGGACAGAAAACACCAATAACTGACTTTTACCCCTTAGAGAGTGGCTAACTGTTCCATTGTGGACAATAAACTACCATAGTGGAAAGCAAATGTGTCATATCTGAACGGTTTTATTATTTTTCCTGACAGAAACCTTTATCTGGGAATAGTCACACATCTTGCAAGGTAGGCTGTTTGTCCTTCACTATTGCAGTGGTACTTTCCTACTATAACTACACAGAATAAAAATATAAACGCAGCATGCAACAATTTCTAAGACTTTACTCAAGAGTTAAAATTCATATAAGGAAATAAGTCCATTTAAATAAATAAATTATGCCCTAATCATATGACTGGGAATATAGATATCCTAAAGAAAAGGTAGGGGTGTGGATCAGAAAGCCAGTCAGTATCTGATGTGACCGACATTTGCCTCACACAGCGCGGCACATCTCCTTCTCATAGAGTTGTTCAAGCTGTGTATAGTGGCCTGTGGAATGTTGTCCCACTCCTCTTCAATGGCTGTGTGATGTTGCTGGATATTGGCGTGAACTGGAACATGCTGTGGTACACGTCAATCCAAAGCATACCAAACATGCTCAATGGGTGACATGTCTTGTGAGTTTGCAGGCCATGGAAGAACTGGGACATTTTCAGCTTCCAGGAATTGTGTAGATCCTTGCGTCATGGGGCCATAGATTTTCATGCTGAAACATGAGGTCATGGCGGCAGATGAATGGCACAACAACGGGCCTCAGGATCTCGTCATGGTATCTCTATGCAAATTGCCATCAATAAAAGAGAATTGTGTCCATAGCTTATGCCTGCCCATACCATAACTCCACCGCCACCATGGGGCACTCTGTTCACAACTTTTACATCAGCACAAACCGCCCACCCACACATCGCCATACACACTGTCTGCCATCTGCCCAGTACAGTTGAAACCGGGATTCATCTGTGAAGTGCGCACTTCTCCAGCCAATGGCCATCGAAGGTGATCATTTGACCACTGAGGTCGGTTACGATGCCAAACTGCAGCCAGGTCAAGACCCTGGTGAGGACAAAGAGCATGCAGATGAGCTTCCCTGAGATGATTTCTGACAGTTGTGCAGAAATGATTTGGTTGTGCAAACCCACAGTTTCATCAGCTGACCGGGTGGCCACAGGTGAAGAAGCCCAATATGGATGTCCTGGGCTGGCGTGGTTATACGTGGTCTGCGGTTGTGAGGCAGGTTGGACATACTGCCAAGTTCTCTAAAGTGAAAGAATTTGAGAAATTAACATTCAATTCTCTGGCAACAGCTCTGGTGAACATTCCTGCAGTCAGCATGCCAATTGCATGCTGCCTCAAAACTTAAGACATCTGTAGCATTGGGTTGTGTGACAAAACTGCACATTTTAGAGTTGCCTTTTATTGTCCCCAGCATAAGGTGTACCTGTGTAATGATCATGCTGTTTAATCAGCGTCTTGATATGCTACACCTGTCAGGTGGATGGATTATCTTGGCAAAGGAGAAATGATCACTGACAGGGAAGTAAACACATTTGTGGACCAAATGTGAGAGAAATAAGCTTTTTGTGCATATGGAAAATGTCTGGGATTTTTTATTTCAGCTCATGACCAACACTTTACATGTTGCGTTTATATTTTTGTTCAGTGTAGAATATAGCATGCCATGATATATATGACTCCTTGGACAGGTTACAGCAGAATACAGTCAGTCAGTGAGAGGGAAGGAAATACAAGCACAGAATTTAATTAGTAGTCAAGCCCAGTCCAACCAAAGTAGTCAACCCAACCAGAAGAAATGTTTCTTTGCTCTCCCTTAGTTTCCCAATTCCACCTGTGTGTCCATGTCGTCCTTTTAAGCTTGGACTTGGTGCATTTTACAACTCTTCTCTTAAAAAAGAAAGCCATTAGCGAAGGGGCGGAGGGCTAAGTGGTTTTTGTGGTAGACCCATGGGCACTCTCTCCGAGACAGATTCTACTTTCATACTGTACATTTTGTGCTGAAACCCTGGTCCTCAGATTGCAACAGATTTGTGGCATGCTAGTTACAGAGGGTAACGGCATGCATGTAATCACATTGATTTATTCATGTGCAGAGGGACAGTGTGTTGAATGTCAGTGCCGCTCTGGTGGCTTGTGGTTTGAATATGACCTATCAGCTCTAGTAGGGAGGATACTCGATACTGTACTGTTTGTGGCTCTTTCACTATAGCAAAAGGTTATGAAATCATCATCCATTAATTGTACAGCTGTGTTGTTCTAGACACAGGCACTGGGTTTTGACCCAAAGCTGTTTTTTCCCCCACTCTCCTAATCCACTTATCTAATGTTTCTCCTCCTTAAAATCTGTTCCCCTCCACCCTTTTCAGGAGGTACATCAGAAGAACTCAAGTCGAGGAAACACAGGGGGAAGGAACTACCGAATGTAGAAGACAGAAGCTAACGTACAGGCGGACAGGGATGAGAGAAGGGTGGGCCCATACCTGGTGCCCCTGTGGAATGGTTCACTGTAAAACAACAAAAGGTGGATAATGGTACAATGCTAATGGTAATAAGCTTTGTGTGTAATGTCTCTAGCTGAGAGTTGAAGTGCTGGGGTTAAATGAGAGGTATTTTTATTATTTTATACACTGCACCATTTCATATTGGAAGGAATTATATTCCATGTCAAACCAATGTAACAGACTAGTTTAGCTGCTTACACATCAAAGAGCTTCTTCGTCTTATACCTCCATGTGTGAGCTGAGCTATAGTGTCCCTGGTGGCTTCTGATAGGCTCTGTGTTACATACAGCCAATAGGAGGGCGGCCAGCAGACACGTTTTACCTGTCTGTCTATGGGAGCCAATGGTTCATCCTCTTTACCTGAACTCTGAAAGAGTTTAAGCTTTACACTGAGAGGTTGGGCCATGCAAAGTAGTCGGGCTATTGGATAAGTAATCCCCCCATTCTCATCTAACAACCACTGCTTTCATAATATATTAGAACCTCAAGAGAATGTTATTTCAGCTTCAGTCAGTTCTGGCCAAAATATAATTTCACAGTTGTCACGTGTTTCATTAAGGCTATTTATTTACTATTGACTGCTTCAACAGACAATAAGCGTATTACATGCAACCATAACATAAGAACCAGGCTTTGAGGCAACAATATGACCAGAGACCTATTCTGATGATACAATCTTCTTGTACTGCTAAGCCATTCTAGTGAAACTGACAGTAACTATTATATCCTGTACTGTAAACAGAAAGTACTGAGGAGATTCAATTTATATTTAATTTGTAAAGACTCACAGTAGATTCTCTGGGTCTAATATCTGGTCTGATTAAAAATGGATTCTAATGCAGAGGACAGGACAGAGGGGCGCTAAAATAGCCAGCTACAGGAAGACGATTAATGATTGATTTCACTTGGCCTGCATTCTTTTATTTTGTCAGCTTAGGGAGGGACCTTTGCTTCTTCTGTATGAACATGGACTGCATGGATTTTTCATTACAAAAGGCTATATAATGAACTGCAACACATATAGTTCACTCAAGTGAATGATATGCAACTCAAATACTGTTAGAAACACACACCTACAAACAGGGCTGCAGTTTAAAAATGCTGTGCACACACACACACACAGTCCGTTTTGTAGCTCAGCCACTCAGAGCTCTGCTACTGTGAGCAAGGTTCACACACTGGTTCCATCAGACCATGTTCTGAGAATTCCTGTGTTTGCGTCAGGATTACAGAGAGTAATGGCTGTTTGCACAATCTGGATGCCTGACAGTCAATGTACCATTTCAACAACCTGACAACCCATCACATCTCTTCCTCCTCTGTCAGTGTATAATCAACCAATACTCCCATTTATGTTATCCTATGCATTCTTCTACTATCATTGTACATGATGGTATCATATAGCAAAACCGTATTAAGAAAATCCTATCCACTGTATAATGGTGCTATTTTGTAGTTTGTTACTTGCAACGGTGGGCTAAAACAGGAAGAGAAAAGAGAGATGGCAAAGCTTATCGTTGGAGGTCGTCCCTTTTGCACAGCCTTGTGGCCACCATTTTATTAATAGTGTTTTTATTTGTAAGCAATTTCAATAAGGTAGTAGTATAAGCGAGCAAATGTCTTTGTGTGAAATCTGTGAATGCATGGAAAAAAAGTATCATGTTGTGGATCCCAAGAAGGCAAAACGCTATTTTTTCTACTGTTTTTAAATTATTGTTACTCAATATAGATCCCTATGCCAAATAACTTGACAAAAAGCACTGTGAACTGTGATCCTTCAATAATATTAAGGTGTTAAAAGTCATAGTGTACTTTTGTTTGTCCTGAACGAAATGTTATGTGAACGCACCATGATCAGAAAGCCAAGGCATTGACGCTTACGAATATGTATGATTGAGGTTGAACGATTTGTTTTGTAAAACCATGCCCATGTGTTAAAGAGCTTAAGTGACACAGCGAATCAGATCTGGTTCTCAGCTCCCCACAAAGTAAGACATGTTTTATTTATTACAACCTTTTACAATTTTGGGCTGTTGATGCATTCGGACATCAATAAAAATGGGATAGAAATGATCAGAAGAAGTATTAAAATGACGGTCTGACCTAAAGTATTAATGTGGTACTTATATCCTTACATCTATCAGCAACCCACAGCTGTAATCATCAACACATACAATGCGACGAAGTGGTTAAGATTAGGACTCCATCTTGTCCGTTCAGATATGGCTACGGACGATATTGTCAGGTGAATTGAAAGCCAGGTTGACCTCTATGGCTGCATACCATTTGACCCTCCGTGAGATGCATGTATGTGGTTTTAAAACAAGGTTGTTGAGTTCCTATTATCAGCACGATTGTCCTTCAGTACCATATCACCAGACTGATACCAAAGATCTCAGCTAAATTAAGACACAATCTAATTCAACTTGCATTGTCAGATTTGTATTTAATGAAAGACCGTATAGATAAACTGACAACTGTCAATCATAAGCTATCACATTTGATTGATGTCTCCATCCATCTGATCAGCTGTTCAGCTATGCTAATGCCGCTTGAGTAATACAAGTGTAGGTTTCATTCATCCACTGAGGCATACGCTGGTCAGACTGACCCCAGTTCAGCTTCGGCTGTCCATAGGAGAACTCTTTTGGGTTCCAGGTTGAACCCTTTTGGGTTCCAGGTAGAACCCTTAGTGGAAAGGGTTTTTCGTAGAACCAAAAGGGTTCTACCTGGAACCAAAAAGGGTTCTTCATCGGGTTCTCCTATGGAGACAGCCGAAGAACTCTTTTAGGTTCTAGATAGCAACTTTTTTTCTAAGAGTGTAGTTCTCCCTGAAACAAACCTGAAGATGGAAGTTTACCATGTGGGACTTTGTGGGACTGTCAATATGCAGGCATAAAGGATAATAATGTGCCTTTGAGGGGCAGCAACAGCAAGCCAAGAGCATGATAGAATCTAGATATGTAATCCAGTTATTTGACTCCAAAACACTATTTTGACTGATTTTTGTCACCATTTATCTCACAATTAGCAGTTACAATGTCACAAACATGAATGAAAACTGTATTTGATTTATATAATATAGGAAAACCTCTATCAAGCGCTCTGGAATAGGAAAACATTTGAATTGATTGCCATGGGATTCCAAAACTCACCATCATCTAAGAAACTGTTTAATTACAGTGCTGTTATTTCTGGTGCTCGATTGCCTTCTCTGTAGAAAATGGGTTAAATACTGACAGATTGTTCACCATTCCTGCTGAATAAACCACTTGTCAACATTATGACAACGTCTGGGCACTTATTCCATACCATTTTTCATGCTCGTGTCAGAATGTTCTGCAGGCACGTTTGAGAAACCTTGAATATCATCCATTAATAAAATAACTAAGATGTTTTTACCACTTTTGCTTGTAAACCAAACATAAGAAGAAAAACAAACAGCCAGGGTGAACAGTTTTCTTTCTTGTA
Organism: Oncorhynchus masou masou; assembly: GCF_036934945.1. Taxonomy (NCBI): domain Eukaryota; kingdom Metazoa; phylum Chordata; class Actinopteri; order Salmoniformes; family Salmonidae; genus Oncorhynchus; species Oncorhynchus masou. The sequence continues at coordinate 5,244 of NW_027009029.1, read as the reverse complement.
TCAGTATTTGGAGGTAATTGATCACCATGTCCCACTCGCTTGATGCAAGGAAAACCAACCAATGAATGTCAAGTATGAATATCCAACAGATGTAATGAAACAGAGAGATCCAGGACACATTCTACAGCAATGCATCTTATTAACACACAATTCTCCCTACTTTGTAATTATAGCACAGTAAGCTATCCACAGCAAGGTCAGACCTGCAAAATAAACCATGGTGTCACTGATTGTCACGTCTAATCAAGGTGGGTGGAATCAGGCGCAGAGAGCAGATAGCGATATAAAGTTTTATTCTCCGGTGAACAAAATAAAACAACGGTCAACCCAAATACAGACAGGGTGAATACATCCAACACAGGATAAAGACTAACCGGAGAATAATAAACAGCAAACACCGACAGACAAAAACGAATGACAAAATAAACAATCCCGCACAAAACAAGGGCGGGACAACCTACATTAAATACAGACACTAATTAACTAAACAACACACAGGTGAAACCAATTAGACAAAACCAACAGATACGACAAAAGGGATCGGTAGTGGATAATAGGACGGTGGCGACGACCGCCGAGCACCGCCCGAATGGGCAGGAGAGCCAACTTCGGCGGAAGTCATGACAGTACCCCCCTGAGCGCGGCGCCACCGTCCTCGAGGACGACCCGGAGGACGAGGTGCTGGGCGATCCGGGTGGAGCGGTGGAAAACTCTCAGGAGGGAAGGGTCCAAAATATCCCTCACCGGAACCCAGTATCTCTCCTCCGGGCCGTACCCCTCCCAGTCCACGAGGTACTGTAGGCCCCCACCCGGCGTCTCGAATCTAGAATGCCTCGAACTGTATACGCCGGGGACCCCTCGATGTCCAGAGGGGGCGGAGGGACCTCAGGCACCTCACCTTCTTGCAGGAGACCAGCCACCACCGGCCTAAGGAGAGACACATGAAACGAGGGGTTAATACGGTAATACCTAGGAAGTTGTAACCTATAACACACCTCGTTTATTCTCCTCAGGACTTTGAACGGCCCTACACACTGCGGCCCTAGCTTCCGACAGGGCAGGCGGAGAGACAGGTTTTGGGTCGAGGCCAGACCCTGTCCCCTGGTGCGAACACGGGGGTCTCACTGCGGTGCTGGTCAGCGCTCCTCTTCTGCCGTTCTCCCGTTAGCACGTAATGAGTCCTGAACGGCTTTCCGGGTGTCCTTGGAGCGCTGTACCCATTCCTCCACTGCAGGAGCCTCGGTCTGACTCTGATGCCATGGAGCCAGGACCGGCTGGTAACCTAACACACACTCAAAAGGAGACAAGTTAGTAGAGGAGTGGCGTAAGGAGTTCTGGGCTAGTTCGGCCCATGGAACATACCTTGCCCACTCACCAGGCCGGTCCCGACAATAGGACCGCAGAAACCTGCCCACATCCTGGTTAACGCGCTCCACCTGCCCATTACTCTCGGGGTGAAAACCTGAGGTTAGGCTAACCGAGACCCCAGTCTCTCCATAAACGCCCTCCACACTCTTGACGTGAATTGGGGACCCCGATCAGAGACGATATCCTCAGGCACCCCATAGTGCCGGAAGACATGGGTAAACAAAGCCTCAGCAGTCTGCAGGGCCGTAGGAAGACCGGGCAACGGAATGAGACGACAGGACTTAGAAAACCGATCCACAGCGACCAGGATCGTAGTACTTCCCTGGGACGGGGGAAGGTTGGTAAGAAAATCCACCGATAAATGTGTCCACGGCCGTTGTGGAACGGGGGAGGGGTTGTAATTTCCCTCTAGGCAGGTGCCGAGGAGCCTTGCTCTGAGCACACACTGAGCAGGAGGAGACATAAAATCTCACGTCTTTAGCCAGTGTGGGCCACCAGTATCTCCCTCTCAGACTCTGCACTGTCCTCTTGATACCAGGATGACCCGAGGAGGGAAGAGTATGAGCCCACCTAATCAGCTTGTCCCCGGACCACCCTCGGCACATACTTGGTCCCAACTGGACAGTTAGGAGGAGCCGGCTCTGACCGTGAGGCCCTCTCTATCTCAGCGTCCACCTCCCATATCACCGGTGCCACGAAGACATGACGGTGGAATGATGGGAGTTGGCTCTACTGACCGTTCCTCGGTATCATAGAGGCGAGACAGTGCGTCAGCTTTAATGTTTTGGGAGCCTGGCCGATATGTGAGGGTAAACTGGAACCTAGTAAAAAACATGGCCCATCTAGCCTGACGTGGATTTAGTCTCTTAGCTGCCCGGATGTACCAGATTACGATGGTCAGTCCAGATGAGAAAAGGTATTTAGCCCCCTCAAATAATGTCTCCACACCTTCAGAGCCTTGACTACAGCTAACAACTCCCGGTCCCCCACATCATAGTTTCGCTCCGCTGGAGCTGAGCTTGCTCGAAAAGAAAGCACACGGGTGGTGTTTGGATGGCACGCCCGGCGTTGGGGACAGCATGGCTCCAACCCCAGCCTCGGACGCATCCACCTCCACTATGAACGCTAAAGAGGGGTCCGGATGCCGCAACACGCGCACAGGAACAGCTCCTTCAGACGACTGGAAAGCTCTGCCCGCCTCTGCTGACCAGCGCAAGCGCACCGGTCCTCCCTTCAGCAGTGAGGTGATGGAGCAGCCACCTGACCAAAACCCCGGATAAAACCTCCGTAGTAATTGCAACCCTGAAAACCGCTGTACTTCTTTCACCGCGGTCGTGAGTCGGCCACTACGCACGGCTGTGAACGCGGGACCATCCTCCATCACCACCCCGGAGGTGGAAATACGATACCCCAGGAAGGAAACGGACTGTTTGAAAAACTCACATTTCTCCGCCTTGCAATACAGGTCATGCTCCAGTAGTCGCCCAAGTACCTTACGCACCAGAGACACATGCTCCGCGCGTGTGGCAGAATAGACCAAGATGTCATCAATGTACACTACCACTCCCTGCCCGAGCAGGTCTCGGAGAATCTCATCTACGAAAGATTGAAAAACGGCTGGAGCATTCTTCAACCCGTATGGCATGACGCAGTACTCATAATGACCAGAAGTAGTACTAAATGCGGTTTTCCACTCATCTCCTTCCCGGATACGTACCAGACTATACGCGCTCCTCAAGTCCAGTTTTGTGAAGAATCGCGCCCCGTGAAATGATTCCATTGCCGTACCGATGAGAGGTAGTGGGTAACTAAACCCCACTGTGATGGAATTTAGACCTCTATAATCAATACACGGACGCAGACCTCCATCCTTCTTCTTCACAAAAAAGAAGCTTGAGAAGACGAGGTGATATGGAGGGCTGAATGTACCCCTGTCCCAGCGATTCGGAAACATATGTTTCCCATCGCAACTGTCTCCTCCTGGGACAATGGATACACGTGACTCCTAGGAAATGCAGCGTTTTCCAGAAGGTTTATCGCACAGTCCTCTCGACGATGAGGTGGTAATTGGGTCGCCTTCCCTTTACTGAAGGCGATAGCCAAATCGGCATAATCAGAGGGAATGCGCACGGTGGAACCTTGGTCTGGACTCTCCACCGTGAGTCGCACCAACGGCAACTCCTATGCACCTACCTGAACACTCCTCTGACCACCCCTTAAGAGCCCCCTGTCGCCAGAAAATCACCCGGGTTGTGTTGAGCTAACCAGGGAACCCCAACACCACTGGAAACGCAGGTGAATCTATAAGGAACAGGCTAATCTGCTCACCTATGATCACCCTGCATTACCATGTCCAGCAGCACCGTAGCCTCCCTAATTACTCCTGACCCTAATGGTCGGCTATCTAAGGAGTGCACGGGGGAAAGGTCGATCTAACGACACCAGGGGAATCCCTAGCCTTAACGCAAGCCCACGATCCATATAATTCCCAGCTGCGCCTGAATCGACTAGCGCCTTATGCTGTAGAGATGGGGAAAAACCAGGGAAAGAAATCAATACAAACATATGACCGACAGGAAGCTCTGAATGAGTTTGGTGCTTACTCACCTGGGGTGATCGAGCAGTGTTCCGCCTGTCCTCCCGACTCCTAGACGAGTTCCTCCAGCACCCGGTCGGACATGTGCCCTCGTCGACCACAACTGGTGCAGGAGGACACTCCTCCTCCGGTCCCCCTTGAAGCCGTACCTCCTAATTCCATAGGGATAGGAACAGGGGGGCTGGGGATTGGAAGCGACAGGACCTGATCCGAACGCCCGCTGAGCAGCCAGCAGGTTGTCGAGGACGGATAGCCAGATCGATAAGACCATCCAGTGTGAATGTGGTGTCCCGACATGCCAGCTCCCTGCGGACCAGTCCTCCCTGAGACTACATCTAAAATGATCAATCAAGGCCCTGTCGTTCCATCCTGCTCCTGCTGCCAAAGTCCTAAACTCAAGGGCAAAATCCTGTACGCTCCTCGTCTCCTGACGCAGGTGGAACAGCCGTTCACCCGCCGCCCGACCCTCGGGGTGGATGGTCCAAAAACAGCTCGGAATCGGCGGGTGAACTCTGGGTAATTATCCTTAGCCGAGTCCGGACCATTCCATACTGCGTTAGCCCACTCGAGGGCTCGCCCAGTCAAAGCAGGAGGCGAGGGGCGCACACGCTCTCCTCTCCAGAGGGAGCAGGACGCCACGGTAGCCAGGTATAGTTCCAGCTGAAGGAGGAAACCCTGGCACCCAGCCGCCGATCCGTCAAACTCCGTGGGAGTGTCAGCCGAAGAGCCCCAGAGCCAGATGTGGTCGCAGAAACAGGAGGTGCTGGAGAAGGGGTTGGTAGAGATGATGTGGGAGGCCACTCCTCTCCCATCGATCCATTCTCTCCATCATTTGGTCCATAGCAGAACCAATCCGGTGAAGCACGCTGGTATGATGGAGAACCCTCTTCCATCGATGGGAGAGGAGGCGCTGCTGCTCCTGCTGATTCCATGGGTGTTGCGGGATTCTGTCACGTCTAATCAAGGTGGGTGGAATCAGGCGCAGAGAGCAGATAGTGATATAAAGTTTTATTCTCCGGTGAACAAAATAAACAACGGTCAACCCAAATACAGACAGGGTGAATATATCCAACACAGGATAAAGACTAACCGGAGAATAATAAACAGCAAACACCGACAGACAAAACGAATGACAAAATAAACAATCCCGCACAAAACAAGGGCGGGACAACCTACAGTAAATACAGACACTAATTAACTAAACAACACACAGGTGAAACCAATTAGACAAAACCAACAGATACACGAAAAAGGATCGGTAGTGGCTAATAGGACGTGAC
>NW_027009028.1:0-58973 GCF_036934945.1 Oncorhynchus masou masou | reverse complement strand
GTTTGTGTTGTAGTTTGTATATTTGCATGCGTTTATTTCAGGAAATGGCTTTCTGAAATCCCTCAAGCAGCTGATTGGTCGACTCCATGGCTAATTGGAGCTGACCCCGCCCCTCATCAAGACACAACTGTCTCCAGTTACATTCATTCTGAAGCTATATAAAGCCAGTGTTCTGTTCAGGAGGTTAATGGCTGGGAGGTCATTGCAGAGAGATTGAATGTGATAGAGAATCATTGCTGAGAGAGGAGGCTGATGGCTGTGGATAATTTACTATGTTAGTTGTTGGTAGCAGTTGGTATGTTCAGTGAGTTTGTTGCTCAGATAGAGCTTGTTTGATGTCCTTTGTTTCTTAGTTTGTTTGAGAAATTATTTGTTCTCCTGTTTCATTTGTTCCCAGGGGGAAGGGAAGGCACCTAGGGAGTGCTTAGGCAAGAAGGCCCGTGGGCATACATATACCCGTAGTATATTCACTGTCTAGGCACAATAGGTAAGACTCATGGACCACCCCTGTATTTTGAGTTAGGGCACCAGGTGGTGCTAAATTAGGTAAGTATTGGTTAGGCAGGTAAGATAGGAGATGGGGGGGCTTTGAGATTTACTTTCTTTTTTGCTTTGGTTCGTCCAGACCCTTTTCCCCATATTACCGTGTAAAGGAATAAATTCCTTGTAAACGGTACCACATTCTGTCTGTTGTCATCCTTACTCGCACCTACAGTCCATACCTTTTTCAGTTCATGGAGAGTTGAGTTGTAGCAGGGTGTTGCGCCCTCTTCATAGGCGTGCGTAATATAATGGGGGCTCATCCGGGATCTTTCCATTAAACCACGGACCCTGCTGCTCCTGAGCTCTCTGTGGTTAGTGATTGAGGTGTGATGGTAGGTTGTGGGTTTGGATGACTGGTTTAGTTAGTGTGTTCAGGAGACTGCATTGTATATAAGATGGTTGCATCAGCCATCTCCAAGTTTTTTGAAGCGCCCTCTATTGATTGTTTGGTGAGGTTTCATAAAGTAGACCTTATAGCTATAGCTGACATTTATGGATTTATTTTTCCTAGAAAGCCCTAAAGGCTGAGCTTTTGGTGCTAGTCAGGGAGGGTTTAGTGAGAGAACGGATTCTCTCGTTGCAAGGAGAGGAGACGGGCAGACCTTCCGATGCCAAGTCGGAGGACAGGGCGGAGGAAGGGGTTCCTCGTACTCCCTTTACATTGCCCCGATTCGATCCTTTATCTTCTGCTTCGGGTCGTTCAGATGGGACTGCTAGGCTGCAGGTGATGCTGGCTCGGTTAGAAATGGAGCAAAAAGATAAAGAGAGACAGATGAATTTTGAACTTGAAATAAGGAAAATAGAAGCTGACAAGGAGGTGAGGATCCGACAACTGGCGCTAGACGCTGGCTCCAGTGCGACTCCACAAGCTGCTCATCATCATGCCCACTTCGATGTGAGTAAAAACATAGCTTTAGTCCCTCCATTCCGAGAGTCGGAAGTTGATTCTTATTTCTCTGCGTTTGAGCGTGTGGCCGCTGCGCTGCATTGGCCACTCGAGGTTTGACCGCTCCTGTTACAATGTAAATTGTCTGGGAAAGCCCAGGAAGTAGTAGCTGCTCTCTCCCTGGAAGACAGTTTACACTACGATACAGTTAAAACTACAGTGTTGCGGGCTTATGAGTTGGTGCCCTGAAGCTTATAGACAGCTGGGAACCACAAAAAACATCTCACCGTACATTTGTTGAATTTGTTAAGGACAAAAAGTCTCTGTTTAGTCGCTGGTGTTCAGCCAGCAAAGCTAACACCTTTGCTGATATTCGGGAGTTGATGCTGTTGGAGGACTTTAAAGCAACCTCCCAGATAGAATGTAGTTAATTTAAATGAACAGAAAGTGGCGACATTGGCCCAAGCAGCAGTGTTGGCAGATGAGTACGCTTTGACACACAAGACTGTCTTTGGTGCACCTTGTTTTGAAGGCCGGACGATTACGTCATCAGTTCCTGGCTCAGGTCGCTTTACACTCTGACAACCCTAAGCCTTTTCATGAAATCCGTGAATGTTTTACTGTCACCAAAATGGTCACGTGATTGCGGACTGCCCAGTTTTGAAAAATAAACGCGCAACAGTCCCAGTCACCGTCCCAAAATGAAAAGTTTGGGTTTAGTCAAGTCTTTGGCTCGTCCATTGGATCAGTTATTGATTCAGCATTTGAGAAACCGGATCCTGTCTATGCCCCGTTTATCTCTGCCGGTTGTGTTTCCTTAACAGGAGAACAAGCTGATCAAAAGCCTATCCAAATCCCATGAGATAACCCCGGGCGGCGCAGTCGGTAATCATTACTGATGCTTTACCCTGGTCTCCTGAAACGATATTGTGGCTCGCATGTCATATTACAGGAATAGAGAGACAAACCGTACCTGTACCATTACACTGGGTTCACTTAGTGTCAGACTTGGTATCAGGACGTTTCCGTGTTGGTGTAGTGTCTACACTGCCAGTATCAGGAGTCAAATTGCTACTAGGAATGATATTGCTGGTGGTAATGTCACTCCTGTGTTAGGGGTAGTAGACAACCCAGAAATCAGAACTACAGATGAGAAATTGGTTCAAACATTTCCACATGTTTTTCCTGCTTGTGTGTTAACGAGGGCACAATCTAGCAAGCTAGGAGATGTGGTGGATTTGGCTAGTTCCATTTTTGAGAACGTTGAGGTAGAAGACAATGACACCAATTATGTGATAAAGACACCAGATCGAAGGCGTTCTTCCCGTGTGTGTCATGTTAACATGCTGAAAACATATTATGTGCGTGGTTCTCCCGACAGCTCCTCAAGTAAGCCGGTCCAGCCCGCCGTCTCCAGTGTGGCTGCGGTGGTGCTGAAGCCTGGCTGGGACCTAGATGACGGGTTGGGAGTTACGCCATATACGTTACAGCAAGGTGAACGCCTATGTAATTCAGAGATGCTGAAGAAGTTACCCTCTCAAATGGAACATTTGGATAACGATCAAACTAAGGATCTTATCCTGTTGAACAGTTTTCTCAGTGTGTTTCAGGACATTTCAAGTCGCACATCCATCTTGGAACATGACGTGGATGTGGGGAACGCTGTTCTTATACGTCAGCATCTGTACCGGGTTAATGCTAAGAAAAGGGAAGTAATGAAAAGTGAGGTAACTTATTTATTACAGAATGACATGGCAAAACCCAGTAACAGCTCCTGGAGTTCCCCATGTATTCTTGTTCCTAAGCCTGACGGTACGTCCCGCTTATGTACGGACTATCATCACGTAAATGCAGTTACAAAGTCTGATTATTTTCCTCTACCTCGCTTAGATGACTGTATTGATAGAATTGGTTCTGCTGCTTATGTTAGTAAGTTAGATTTGCTAAAAGGTTATTGGCAGGTGCCTCTGACCTCTCGAGCATCTGACATATCGGCTTTTGTTACGCCAGATAACTTTGTACAATACACTGTGATGCCCTTTGGCATGTGTAATGCACCTGCTACTTTTCAGCGGCTAGTTAACGTTGTGTTTGCAGATGCCAAATTGTACTGCTTACCTTGACGATGTGGTGATTCATTTCGTCTACTTGGTCTGATCATCTCTCCACTTTGAAAAGTGTGTTTCAGCGGTTGGAGAATGCTTCTTTTACCCTCAATTTGGCCAAGTGTGAGTTTGGGAAGGCTACATTGACTTACCCGGGAAACAAGTGGACGAGGTCAAGTGCGCCCAGTAACTGGCAAAGTGGAAGCAATTGTTGCTTTTCCTGCTCCCACGACTCGCCGCCAGTTGCACAGATTCCTAGGGATGGTAGGGTACTATACGTACATTCTGTAAGAATTTCTCAACGGTAGTAGCTCCCCTTTCATCTCTCTGCTTTTAGTCCCAAGGTACCATTCAAGTGGTCCAAGGACTGTAACTATGCTTTTGAGTCCGCTAAGCGCTACTCTGTAGTGCTCCAGTGTTTTTGCCGCCCCAACTTTGACAAACCTTTTTAAGTTGGAGGTAGATGCTAGTATTGTGGGGGGGGTGCGATTCTCTTACAGGAAGATGAAGACGGAGTGGATCGGCCCGTCAATTTCTTCTCCTGTAAGTTCAACTCGTGTCAGTCAAGGTACTCTACAATTGAACAAGAGACGCTGGCTTTATTGCTTGCCTTACAGTTCTTTGAGGTATATGTGGGCTCCAGTGCCTTGCCTGTAATGGTCTTCACGGACCATAATCCATTGGTGTTCTTGAAATAAATGTACAACCAGAACCGTCGCCTTATGCGGTGGGCTCTGATTGTACAAGGATATAATGTACAGATCGCTTATGTGAAGGGCTCGGCGAATGTGGTTGCTGACGCTCTATCACGATTTTACTAACTGGGGATGCGTTGGCTTTTGTTATTGCAAAAACTAGGTTTGCAATTTTTGTGGTGGGCGTGTTACGTTCCCAGTTTGTGTTGTAGTCTTTGTATTTGCATGTGTTTATTTCAGGAAATGGCTTCCTGAAATCCCTCAAGCAGCTGATTGGTCGAATTCCATGGCTAATTGGAGAGCTGACCCAGCCCCCTCGTCAAGACACAGCTGTCTCCAGTTACACATTCATTCTGAAGCTTTATAAAAGCCAGTGTTCTGTTCAGGAGGTTAATGGCTGGGAGGTCATTGCAGAGAGATTGAATGTGATAGAGAATCATTGCTGAGAGAGGAGGCTGATGGCTGTGGATAATTTACTATGTTAGTTGTTGGTAGCAGTTGGTATGTTCAGTGAGTTTGTTGCTCAGTTAGAGCTTGTTTGATGTCCTTTGTTTCTTAGTTTGTTTGAGAAATTATTTGTTCTCCTGTTTCATTTGTTCCCAGGGGGAAGGGGAAGGCACCTAGGGAGTGCTTAGGCAAAGAGGCCCGTGGGCATACATATACCCGTAGCATATTCACTGTCTAGGCACAATAGGTAAGACCTGGGTGGACCACCCCCTGTATTCTGGTTAGGGCACCAGGTGGTGCTAAATTAAGTAAGTATTGGTTAGGCAGGTAAGATAGGAGAGGGGGGGGGCTTTGAGATTGACTTTCTTTGCTTTGGTTCCGTCCAGCCCCTTTTCCCCATGTTACCGTGTATAGGAATAAAGTCCTTGTAAACGGTACCACATTCTGTCTGTTGTCATCCTTACTCGCACCTACAGTCCATACCTTTTTCAGTTCACGGAGAGTTGAGTTGTAGCAGGGTGTTGCGTTCCCTCTTCATAGAGGCGTGCGTAACAAATACCTACATGTTTCAAGCAGACTACCATAGTCCCTGTGCCCAAGGTAACCTGCCTAAATGATTACCGCCCTGTAGCACTCACGTCGGTAGCCATAAGGTGCTTTGAAAGGCTGCACCATCGAGAGCATCCTGACTGGTTGCATCACTATCTGGTATGGCAACTGCTCGGGCTCCGACCGCAAGGCACTACAGAGGTAGTGCTTTTGGCCCAGTACATCACTGGGGCCAAGCTTCCTGCCATGCAGCACCTATATACTAGGCGGTCTCAGAGGAAGTTCCAAAAATTGTCAGACTCCAGTCACCCAAGTGATATACTGTTTTCTCTGTTACCGCACGGCAAGCAGTACTGGAGCACCATGTGTAGGACCGAAAGGCTCCTTAACAGCTTCTACCCCCAAGCCATGAGACTTCTGAACAACGCATCAAATGCCCACCGGACTATTTATATTAACCCCCCCACCCCACTCCATTTGTTTTGTACACTGCTGTTACTCACTGTTTATTATCTATGTATAGTCACTTCACTCTACCTACATGTACAAATTACCTCGACTAACTTGCATCCCTGCACATAGACTCGGTACCGGTACCACCTGTATATAGCCTCGTTATTGCTATTTTATTGTGTTAATATTTATTATTTTTTACTTTAGTTTATTTGATAAATATTTTCTTAACTTATACTTGAACTGCACTGTTGGTTAAGGGCTTGTAAGTAAGCATTTCACTGTAGGTCTACACTTTTGTATTCGGCGCATGTGACAAATAAAGTTTGATTTGATTCTCGTAGTCTGAGAATTCTTTAGGTGCCTTTTGAAAAACTCCAAGCGGGCTGTCAAGTGGCTTCCATCTGATTGGTGGAGTGCTGCAGAGATGGCTGTTCTTCTGGAGCACTGTCAGAGCAACCAGAGCAACCATCAGTTTCTTGGTCTTCTTGGTCACCTCCCTGAGCAAGGTCCTTCTCCCCCAATTGATGATTTTGGTCGGGCGGCCAGCTCTAGGAATAGTCTGAAGGCCACTTTTCTTGGGGACCTCAAATGCTGCAGACAATTTTTGGTAGCCTTCCCCAGATGTGTGCTTCGACACAATCCTGTCTCGAAGCTCTACAGACAATTTGTTTGACATTATGGCTTACGTTTTCCTCTGACATGCACTCTTACCTGTGAGACCTTATATAGACAGAAATAAGATGCACCTGAACTCAATTTCAAGTCTCATAGCAAAGGGTCTGAATACTTATGTAAATAAGGTATTTCTGTAATTTATTTTTAATACATTTGCAAAAACTTCTAAAAAACTGTTTTTGCAAATGTCATTATGGGGTATTGTGTGTAGATTGATGAGGAAAACACTAATTGAATCCATTTTAGAACAAGGCTGTAACATAATGTGGGAACGTCAAGGGGTATGAATACTTCCAGAATGCACTGTAAATCACATATGAATGAAGTTGGAGGGCTATTACTGTTTCCTTTGCAATAAGTCATGGTATGTGCATGCTTGCTTGCGCCTTCACTTTGGGGTTAATACTCGACTGCTGTGGTACATTTACCACCTTTGTCTAGATTGGATTGATGCCTCATTTTTAGGACTTCAAGACATAGGCTAACAGAGACAATTGATAGTCCACTTTTTGACTTTCTTGGAAAATATACAGCTGTGTCAATTTAAAAATAAATAATTTGAATGTGTTATGCACACAATGAAGACACAAGCCTTGTTGAACCTTAATCCACATGTACTGCACAAAAGGTACACTGAACAAAACATATATATACACTGAGTGAACAAATCATTATGCACACCTACTCTTTCCATGTCATGTCCTGACCAAGTGAATCCAGGTGGAAGCTATGAACCCTTATTGATGTCACTTGTTAAATCCACTTCAATCAGTGTAGATGAAGGGCAGGAGACAGGTTTTTTAAGCATTAAGACAATTGAGACGTGGATTGTGTTTACACCATTGAGTGTGAATGGGCAAGACAAAAGATTGAACGAGGTAGTAGGTGCCAGGCGGACCGGTTTGTGTAACGGTTTTCACTCTTAACAGTTTCCTGTGTGTATAAACTGTGGGAAGCATTGGTGTCAACATGGCCCAGCATCCCTGTAGAACGCTTTCGACACATTGTCCTGACAAATTGAGGCTGTACTGAAAGACTACTTTGTGTGTATTAAAGTAGTCAAAAGTTTAGTATTTGATCACATATGCATAGCACACAATGAGTACATCAAGCGTGTGACTCCACAAACTTGTTGGATGCATTTGCTGTTTGTTTTTGTTGTGTTTCAAATCATTTTGTGTCCCAAAAAAATAAATGGTAAATAATGTATTGTGTCCTTTTGGAATGACTTTTATTGTAAATAAGAATATAACATGTTTCTAAACACATCTACATTAATGTGGATGCTACCATGTTTATGGATAATCAAATATCATACCCCCAAGACATGCCAACATTCCACCATTACAATAACAGGGGAGGTTAGCATTTTCTTGGGGTGAAGGGGTATGATTGACACTTTAGAAAAGAGAGTTCCAACAGCTAGTTTAGAGGTTTCCCCTCCGCACTCCCACAGTCCAAGCAAAATTCTTGCTTGAGAAAATGGCTTTCCTTAAAAGCCATTTATATATATTTATTTTTATTTTTATTGGCAACAATCACAGTAAGGTACTTAATTGTTAACCAGAAATGATTTGGTATTGAGAAAAAAACATCTGAATTGGACCATTACAGTCCATTTAAAGTCTGATTTAGTTCTATTCTTTAACTTTTAGTTGATATGGAGACGTGAATCCAACATCAATTATTTATTTGTAGACAAACTGTAATTAAAGCCAGACTAAGTCAGTGGCACAGATGGAGCTATCCAAGCGGAAGATACTGTACATCTCCTTCAAATGTTCATATTTGGTTGCGCTGCCAACCGAACACAATTCAATATCACTTTTCTAATAGCAAAATGAGTAACACACCAATGGCCACATTCTGAGGTTACTGTAACTATAAAAGTATTCTTATGTAATCTTACAAACTAATGTAATGCTCCACCTTAAAATGAGTAACACACCAATGGCCACATTCTGAGGTTACAGTAACTATAAAAGTATTCTTATGTAATCTTACAAACTAATGTAACGCTCCACCTTAAAATGAGTAACACACCAATGGCCACATTCTGAGGTTACTGTAACTATAAATGTATTCTTATGTAAATCATAAAAAGTGTGCAGGTTCAAGATTGCATGCATAGGTCTTCCCAGATCTGTGGAGAGCTTCACAATTTATTAATTAAGGATTCACCCCATTTTTCAATTTTCATCAATTGTTGAACATTGGTTGTAATCGCATGTATTTTTTTTATTTTAACCTTTATTTAACTAGACAAGCCAGTTAAGAACAAATTCTTATTTACAATAACGGCCTACACCGGCCAAACCCGGACGACACTGGGCCAATTGTATATCCAATGTTTTCCAAGTCACATGAGTCAGAGCAGAGATGGAAAGGTGAAATATGGACAAGGGGATGTGGAGTTATGTCATGTGTCACAAAGTTAACTACTATTTCATGTCTAATTATAACCAATGAAAATACCAATCGCAAACGCTCTATTTATTTGAAGAAATGAACACTCGCAGGCCGCAAATGAATGTTTCCTATCCACATGGCGTGGCAGGCAAACAATGTAGCCTTTTACTGCTGGGTCCTAATCAGGGGTCCAAGGTTTACTCTACGTAATGAGCCATCAGTTAAATAATAATAAAGGCAGTGGTTGGCGGGCTAATTAAAGCTTCATGGAGCATCCTTCATTTTGACAGATGACTGACCTTCGTTTACCTGCTGCTAGCATCACTTGGTCCTAATGTAAACATCTGACGAGTAGCCGTCTGTGTGTGTGTGTGGCAGTCAATGGGAGGAATTATAATAACATTTATGGGATTCATTTGGAGCTGGGGGGGACCTGATTTATTACACAGGATACAGGTTCTACCTAGTACAGCAGTTTTGGAAATGGTGTTCTTGTTTTTGTCACTCCTTTGTGGAGGGCATCTAAGTAAATATTGCCTTACCACCCTAAGGGCATGATCGGGGACCACTGGTCGACACCAGACCCCCCACACCGCAGGAAAGGTCTCGAAACCTCTTTCACACTGGAGAAGGGGATCTGGAAAGAAAGGAAGGTATGAAAAGACAGTGACAAATGTCAAATGGGTCTGATCATGGCCAATTTCAAGGCTTTGTCTTCTGGGAACTTCCAGATTGCACTGATTTGAAAGCTATGTTTCTGAATATGGTTACTCCTCACAGTTCTTCATTCATGTGACAATGTTTTGGTAAAAAAACAAAACAGATTTAATACAATTTTAGTTTCCTTTATCTTGAACCTGTTGTGAGATAGTTGGCAGCAACTGTGTGGTTTAATGCTCACAATTCACATTACTTCTCCATCTATTCTAAGGCCTCACCACCAACTGTAGCCTACTCCCCTGCTGACTCATATACACACACTTCAGGACAATGTCACAGCTACACAGACAGTTTAGCTGTTCGTCCATTGACATACTTGACAGAATTTTTTTGTTGTTGCCATTTCAACGTCATTTGCAATATTCCTGTTAATTTTGAATGCAAAACTTGTTAATTAGTAAGTAACTTTTGACAAAAGGCATTTTACAAAAGGCTTGCAAGGTTTAAAAAATAAAAACGTTTTAATATGACCTTTTGAAAACTTCATTACATTGACTAAATGTAAATGTAGTTTTGGTTCACGGTAGAAAACAGTGTTAGAGACAAACATTCTAAGAAGAGTTGTGGACTCATGACTTGGACTCGAGTTTGACTCAAGTCACAAAGATGATGACTTGAGACTCGACTCGATATAAAATAAACTTGAGACTTGACTTGGAATGGAGCCTCAAGACTCGCGACTTGAGACTGATGACTTGAAATGATCTGGCCAGGTTTAGTAGCGTTTTGTTACTCATTTTGTGTCTCCGTGCATAACTCTCCACAGAACAGTGCCTTGCAAAAGTATTTGGCCACCTTGAACTTTGCGACCTTTTGCCACATTTCAGGCTTCAAACATAAAGATATAAAACTGTATTTTTTTGTGAAGAATCAACAACAAGTGGGACACAATCATGAAGTGGAACGACATTTATTGGATATTTCAAACTTTTTTAACAAATCAAAAACTGAACAATTGGGCGTGCAAAATTATTCAGCCCATTTACTTTCAGTGCAGATTATAACTGCATCATAATCCATTATGTTATAACTGCATCATAATGCATGATACTATAACTGCATCATAATGCATGATATTATAACTACATCATAATGCGTGGTACTATAACTACATCATACTGCATGATACTATAACTGCATGATAATGCATCATACTATAACTGCATCATAATGCATGATACTATAACTACATCATAATGCATGATACTATAACTACATCATAATGCATGATACTATAACTGCATCATAATCCATTATATTATAACTGCATCATAATCCATTATATTATAACTGCATCATAATCCATTATATTATAACTGCATCATAATCCATTACATTATAACTACATCATAATCCATTATATTAGAACTGCATCATAATCCATTATACTATAACTGCATCATAATCCATTATATTATAACTGCATCATAATGCATGATACTATAACTCCATCATAATCCATTATACTATAACTGCATCATAATGCATGATACTATAACTGCATCATAATCCATTATATTATAACTGCATCATAATGCATGAAACTATAAATGCATCATAATCCATTATATTATAACTACATCATAATGCATGATACTATAACTGCATCATAATGCATGATACTATAACTGCATCATAATGCATCATAAACCATTATATTATAACTGCATCATAATCCATTATATTATAACTGCATCATAATGCATGATACTATAACTGCATCATATTGCATCATATTATAACTACATCATAATGCATGGTACTATAACTACATCATACTGCATGATACTATAACTGCATCATATTATATATTATTATAAATGCATCATAATGCATGATACTATAACTGCATCATAATCCATTATATTATAACTGCATCATAATGCATCATATTATAACTGCGTCATAATCCATTATATTATAACTGCATCATAATCCATTATATTATAACTGCATCATAATGCATCATAATCCATTACATCATAATGCATCATAATCCATTATATTACAACTGCATCATAATGCATCATAATCCATTATATTATAACTGCATGATAATCCATTATATTATAAATGCATCATAATGCATGATACTATAACTGCATCATAATGCATGATACTATAACTGCATCATAATGCATGATACTATAACTGCATCATAATCCATTATATTACAAGTGCATCATAATGCATCATAATCCATTATATTATAACTGCATCATAATCCATTATATTATAACTGCATCATAATCCATTA
Organism: Oncorhynchus masou masou; assembly: GCF_036934945.1. NCBI lineage: Eukaryota > Metazoa > Chordata > Actinopteri > Salmoniformes > Salmonidae > Oncorhynchus > Oncorhynchus masou. The sequence continues at coordinate 47,231 of NW_027009028.1, read as the reverse complement.
TATTATAACTGCATCATAATCCATTATATTATAACTGCATCATAATGCATGATACTATAACTGCATCATAATGCATCATAAACCATTATATTATAACTGCATCATAATCCATTATATTATAAATGCATCATAATCCATTATATTATAACTGCATCATAATGCATGATACTATAACTGCATCATAATCCATTATATTATAACTGCATCATAATGGATGATACTATAAATGCATCATAATGGATGATACTATAAATGCATCATAATCCATTATATTATAACTACATCATAATGCATGATACTATAACTGCATCATAATGCATGATACTATAACTGCATCATAATGCATTATATTATAACTGCATCATAATGCATCATAAACAATAATATTATAACTGCATCATAATCCATTATATTATAAATGCATCATAATCCATTATATTATAACTACATCATAATGCATGATACTATAACTGCATCATAATGCATGATACTATAACTGCATCATAATGCATTATATTATAACTGCATCATAATGCATCATAAACCATTATATTATAACTGCATCATAATCCATTATATTATAAATGCATCATAATGCATGATACTATAACTGCATCATAATCCATTATATTATAACTGCATCATAATGCATCATATTATAACTGCATCATAATCCATTATATTATAACTGCATCATAATCCATTATATTATAACTGCATCATAATGCATCATAATCCATTACATCATAATGCATCATAATCCATTATATTACAACTGCATCATAATGCATCATAATCCATTATATTATAACTGCATCATAATCCATTATATTATAACTCATAATGCATCATAATCCATTATATTATAACTGTATCATAATGCATGATACTATAACAGCATCATAATCAATTATATTATAACTGCATCATAATTCATGATACTATAATTGCATCATAATGCATGATACTATAACTGCATCATAATGCATCATAATTCATTATATTGTAACTGCATCATAATGCATCATAATTCATTATATTATAACTGCATCATAATGCATCATAATCCATTATATTATAACTGCATCATAATGCATCATAATCCATTATATTATAACTGCATCATAATGCATCATAATTCATTATATTATAACTGTATCATAATGCATGATACTATACCAGCATCATAATCAATTATATTATAACTGCATCATAATTCATGATACTATAATTGCATCATAATGCATAATACTATAACTGCATCATAATGCCTCATAATCCATTATATTATAACTGCATCATAATGCATGATACTATAACTGCATCATAATCCATTATGTTATAACTGCATCATAATGCATGATACTATAACTGCATCATAGTGCATGATACTATAACTGCATCATAATGCATGATACTATAACTGCATCATAATCCATTATATTATAACTGCATCATAATCCATTATATTATAACTGCATCATAATCCATTATATTATAACTGCATCATAGTGCATGATACTATAACTGCATCATAATGCATGATACTATAACTGCATCATAATCCATTATATTAGAACTGCATCATAATCCATTATATTAGAACTGCATCATAATCCATTATACTATAACTGCATCATAATCCATTATATTATAACTGCATCATAATCCATTATATTATAACTGCATCATAATACATTATATTATAACTGCATCATAATCCATTATATTAGAACTGCATCATAATCCATTATATTAGAACTGCATCATAATCCATTATACTATAACTGCATCATAATCCATTGTATTAGAACTGCATCATAATCCATTATATTATAACTGCATCATAATCCATTATATTATAACTGCATCATAATGCATGATACTATAACTGCATCATAATCCATTATATTATAACTGCATCATAATGCATGATACTATAACTACATCATAATCCATTATATTATAACTGCATCATAATCCATTATATTATAACTGCATCATAATGCATCATAATCCATTATATTATAACTGCATCATAATCCATTATATTATAACTGCATCATAATCCATTATATTATAACTGCATCATAATGCATCATAATCCATTACATTATAACTGCATCATAATCCATTATATTATAACTGCATCATAATGCATGATACTATAACTGCATCATAATCCATTATATTTTAACTGCATCATAATGCATGATACTATAACTGCATCATAATGCATCATAATTCATTATATTGTAACTGCATCATAATGCATCATAATTCATATATTATAACTGCATCATAATGCATCATATATTATATTATAACTGCATCATAATGCATCATAATCCATTATATTATAACTGCATCATAATCCATTATCCATTATATTATAACTGCATCATAATGCATGATACTATAACTAACTATCATAATCCATTATATTATAACTGCATCATAATGCATGATACTATAACTGCATCATAATCCATTATATTATAACTGCATCATAATGCATGATATTATAACTGCATCATAATGCATGATACTATAACTGCATCATAATCATCATTATATTATAACTGCATCATAATGCATTATAATTATAATCATAATGCATGATATTATAACTGCATCATAATCCATTATATTATAACTGCATCATAATGCATCATATTATAACTGCATCAAAATCCATTATATTATAACTGCATCATAATCCATTATATTATAACTGCATCATAATGCATCATACTCCATTATATTATAACTGCATCATAATCCATTATATTATAACTGCATCATAATGCATGATATTATAACTGCATCATAATCCATATTATATATCATAATGCATCATAATGCATTATATTATAACTGCATCATAATGCATCATAATCAATATATTATAACTGCATCATAATGCATCATTATAACTGCATCATAATGCATGATATTATAACTGCATCATAATGCATCATAATCCATTATATTCTAACTGCATCATAATGCATCATAATCCATTATATTATAACTGCATCATAATGCATCATAATCCATTATATTATAACTGCATCATAATGCATCATAATTCATTATATTATAACTGCATCATAATCCATTATATTATAACTGCATCATAATCAATTATATTATAACTGCATCATAATTCATGATACTATAATTGCATCATAATGCATAATACTATAACTGCATCATAATGCCTCATAATCCATTATATTATAACTGCATCATAATGCATGATACTATAACTGCATCATAATCCATTATGTTATAACTGCATCATAATGCATGATACTATAACTGCATCATAGTGCATGACACTAAACTGCATCATAATCCATTGTATTAGAACTGCATCATAATCCATTATATTATAACTGCATCATAATCCATTATATTATAACTGCATCATAATCCATTATATTATAACTGCATCATAATCCATTATATTAGAACTGCATCATAATCCATTATATTAGAACTGCATCATAATCCATTATACTATAACTGCATCATAATCCATTGTATTAGAACTGCATCATAATCCATTATATTATAACTGCATCATAATCCATTATATTATAACTGCATCATAATCCATTATATTATAACTGCATCATAATCCATTATATTATAACTGCATCATAATCCATTATATTATAACTGCATCATAATCCATTATATTATAACTGCATCATAATCCATTATATTATAACTGCATCATAATCCATTATATTATAACTGCATCATAATGCATGATACTATAACTGCATCATAATCCATTATATTATAACTGCATCATAATGCATGATACTATAACTGCATCATAATCCATTATATTATAACTGCATAATGCATAAATCCATTATATTATAACTGCATCATAATCCATTATATTATAACTGCATCATAATGATATATTATAACTACATCATAATCCATTATATTATAACTGCATCATAATGCATGATATTATAACTGCATCATAATGCATCATAATTCATTATATTGTAACTGCATCATAATGCATCATAATTCATTATATTATAACTGCATCATAATGCATCATAATCCATTATATTATAACTGCATCATAATGCATCATAATCCATATAATAACTGCATCATAATCCATTATATTATAACTTGTAACATCATAATGCATTATAACTGCATCATAATCCATTATATTATAACTGCATCATAATGCATGATACTATAACTATAACTACATCATAATCCATTATAATTATAACTGCATCATAATGCTGATCATAATGCATCATAATCCATTATATTATAACTGCATCATAATGCATGATATTATAACTGCATCATAATGCATATACTATAACTGCATCATAATCCATTATATTATAACTGCATCATAATCCATTATATTATAACTGCATCATAATGCATGATACTATAACTGCATCATAATCCATTATATTATAACTGCATCATAATGCATCATATTATAACTGCATCATAATCCATTATATTATAACTGCATCATAATCCATTATATTATAACTGCATCATAATGCATGATACTATAACTGCATCATAATGCATGATACTATAACTGCATCATAATCCATTATATTATAACTGCATCATAATCCATTATATTATAACTGCATCATAATCCATTATATTATAACTGCATCATAATCCATTATATTATAACTGCATCATAATCCATTATATTATAACTGCATCATAATCCATTATATTATAACTGCATCATAATCCATTATATTAGAACTGCATCATAATCCATTATATTATAACTGCATCATAATGCATGATACTATAACTGCATCATAATCCATTATATTATAACTGCATCATAATGCATGATACTATAACTACATCATAATCCATTATATTATAACTACATCATAATGCATGATACTATAACTGCATCATAATGCATCATAATCCATTATATTATAACTGCATCATAATCCATTATACTATAACTGCATCATAATCCATTATATTATAACTGCATCATAATGCATCATAATCCATTATATTATAACTGCATCATAATGCATGATACTATAACTACATCATAATCCATTATATTATAACTGCATCATAATGCATGATACTATAACTGCATCATAATGCATCATAATTCATTATATTGTAACTGCATCATAATGCATCATAATTCATTATATTATAACTGCATCATAATGCATCATAATCCATTATATTATAACTGCATCATAATGCATCATAATCCATTATATTATAACTGCATCATAATCCATTATATTCCATCATAATCCATTATATTATAACTGCATCATAATGCATGATACTATAATCTATCATAAACCATTATATTATAACTGCATCATAATCATGATATTATAACTGCATCATAATCCATTATATTATAACTGCATCATAATCCATTATACTATAACTGCATCATAATGCATGATAATCATCTGCATCATAATCCATTATATTATAACTGCATCATAATCCATTATATTATAATGCATCATAATCCATTATATTATAACTGCATCATAATCCATTATATTATAACTGCATCATAATGCATCATATTATAACTGCATCAAAATCCATTATATTATAACTGCATCATAATCCATTATATTATAACTGCATCATAATGCATCATAATCCATTATATTATAACTGCATCATAATGCATGATATTATAACTGCATCATAATCCATTATATTATAACTGCATCATAATGCATGATATTATAACTGCATCATAATCCATTATAATAATTATATTATAATGCATTATATTATAACTGCATCATAATCAATATATTATAACTGCATCATAATGCATGATATTATAACTGCATCATAATCCATTATATTATAACTGCATCATAATGCATCATAATCAATTATATCATAATCTTATATCATAATGCATCATAATCCATTATATTATAACTGCATCATAATGCAATAATCCATTATATTATAACTGCATCATAATGCATCATATTATAATTATAACTGTATCATAATCCATACTATATCATAATCAATTATATTATAACTGCATCATAATTCATGATACTATAATTGCATCATAATGCATAATACTATAACTGCATCATAATGCCTCATAATCCATTATATTATAACTGCATCATAATGCATGATACTATAACTATAAATCCATTATATTATAACTGCATCATAATGCATGATACTATAACTGCATCATAGTGCATGACACTAAACTGCATCATAATCCATTATATCATAACTGCATCATAATCCATTGTATTAGAACTGCATCATAATCCATTATATTATAACTGCATCATAATCCATTATATTATAACTGCATCATAATCCATTATATTAGAACTGCATCATAATCCATTATATTATAACTGCATCATAATCCATTATATTATAACTGCATCATAATCCATTATATTATAACTGCATCATAATCCATTATATTATAACTGCATCATAATCCATTATACTATAACTGCATCATAATCCATTATATTATAACTGCATCATAATCCATGATACTATAACTGCATAACTGCATCATAATCCATTATATTATAACTGCATCATAATCCATTATATTATAACTGCATCATAATCCATTATACTATAACTGCATCATAATCCATTATATTATAACTGCATCATAATGCATGATACTATAACTGCATCATAATCCATTATATTATAACTGCATCATAATGCATCATAATTATAACCATAATGCATCATAATCCATAACTGCATCATAATCCATTATATTATAACTGCATCATAATGCATGATATTATAACTACATCATAATCCATTATATTTTAACTGCATCATAATGCATGATACTATAACTGCATCATAATGCATCATAATTCATTATATTGTAACTGCATCGTAATGCATCATAATTCATTATATTATAACTGCATCATAATGCATCGTAATCCATTATATTATAACTGCATCATAATGCATCATAATCCATTATATTATAACTGCATCATAATCCATTATATTATAACTGCATCATAATCCATTATAATCCATCATAATCCATTATATTATAACTGCATCATAATGCATGATACTATAACTATAACTACATCATAATCCATTATATTATAACTGCATCATAATGCATGATACAATAACTGCATCATAATCCATTATATTATAACTACATCATAATGCATGATACTATAACTGCATCATAATGCATGATACTATAACTGCATCATAATGCATCATAAACCATTATATTATAACTGCATCATAATCCATTATATTATAAATGCATCATAATGCATGATACTATAACTGCATCATAATCCATTATATTATAACTGCATCATAATGCATCATATTATAACTGCATCAAAATCCATTATATTATAACTGCATCATAATCCATTATATTATAACTGCATCATAATGCATCATAATCCATTATATTATAACTGCATCATAATGCATGATATTATAACTGCATCATAATCCATTATATTATAACTGCATCATAATCAATATATTATAACTGCATCATAATGCATCATAACACATTATATTATAACTGCGTCATTATGCATCATAATCAATATATTATAACTGCATCATAATGCATGATATTATAACTGCATCATAATGCATGATATTATAACTGCATCATAATGCATCATAATCCATTATATTATAACTGCATCATAATTCATTATATTATAACTGCATCATAATGCATCATAATCCATTATATTATAACTGCATCATAATGCATCATAATTCATTATATTATAACTGTATCATAATGCATGATACTATACCAGCATCATAATCAATTATATTATAACTGCATCATAATTCATGATACTATAATTGCATCATAATGCATTATAACTGCATCATAATGCATCATAATCCATTATATTATAACTGCATCATAATGCATGATACTATAACTGCATCATAATCCATTATGTTATAACTGCATCATAATGCATGATACTATAACTGCATCATAGTGCATGACACTAAACTGCATCATAATCCATTGTATTAGAACTGCATCATAATCCATTATATTATAACTGCATCATAATCCATTATATTATAACTGCATCATAATCCATTATATTATAACTGCATCATAATCATATATGCATGCATATAATCCATTATATTATAACTGCATCATAATTCCATTATACTATAACTGCATCATAATCCATTGTATTAGAACTGCATCATAATCCATTATATTATAACTGCATCATAATCCATTATATTAGAAATGCATCATAATCCATTATATTATAACTGCATCATAATCCATTATATTATAACTGCATCATAATGCATTATATTATAACTGCATCATAATCCATTATATTAGAACTGCATCATAATCCATTATACTATAACTGCATCATAATCCATTATTAAACTGCATCATAATCCATTATATTATAACTGCATCATAATCCATTATATTATAACTGCATCATAATCCATTATATTATAACTGCATCATAATGCATGATACTATAACTGCATCATAATCCATTATAATAACTGCATCATAATGCATGATACTATAACTACATCATAATCCATTATATTATAACTACATCATAATGCATGATACTATAACTGCATCATAATGCATCATAATCCATTATATTATAACTGCATCATAATCCATTATATTATAACTGCATCATAATCCATTATATTATAACTGCATCATAATCCATTATATTATAACTGCATCATAATCCATTATATTATAACTGCATCATAATCCATTATATTATAACTGCATCATAATGCATGATACTATAACTGCATCATAATCCATTAATTATAACATTATATTATAACTGCATCATAATGCATTATATTATAATGCATCATAATGCATCATAATGCATCATAATCCATTATATTATAACTGCATCATAATGCATCATAATCCATTATATTATAACTGCATCATAATCCATTATATTATAACTGCATCATAATGCATGATACTATAACTATAACTACATCATAATCCATTATATTATAACTGCATCATAATGCATGATACTATAACTGCATCATAATCCATTATATTATAACTGCATCATAATGCATCATATTATAACTGCATCATAATCCATTATATTATAACTGCATCATAATCCATTATATTATAACTGCATCATAATGCATCATATATTATAACTGCATCATAATGCATGATATTATAACTGCATCATAATCCATTATATTATAACTGCATCATAATCCATATATTATAATTATCATAATGCATCATAATCCATTATATTATAACTGCATCATAATCATCTGCATCATAATGCATGATATTATAACTGCATCATAATGCATGATATTATAACTGCATCATAATGCATCATAATCCATTATATTATAACTGCATCATAATGCATCATAATCCATTATATTATAACTGCATCATAATGCATCATAATCCATTATATTATAACTGCATCATAATGCATCATAATCCATTATATTATAACTGCATCATAATGCATGATACTATAACTGCATCATAATCCATTATATTATAACTGCATCATAATGATACATAATTGCATCATAATGCATAATACTATGACTGCATCATAATGCCTCATAATCCATTATATTATAACTGCATCATAATGCATGATACTATAACTGCATCATAATCCATTATGTTATAACTGCATCATAATGCATGATACTATAACTGCATCATAATGCATGACACTATAACTGCATCATAATCCATTGTATTAGAACTGCATCATAATCCATTATATTATAACTGCATCATAATCCATTATATTATAACTGCATCATAATCCATTATATTAGAACTGCATCATAATCCATTATATTAGAACTGCATCATAATCCATTATATTAGAACTGCATCATAATCCATTATACTATAACTGCATCATAATCCATTGTATTAGAACTGCATCATAATCCATTATATTATAACTGCATCATAATCCATTATATTATAACTGCATCATAATCCATTATATTATAACTGCATCATAATCCATTATATTATAACTGCATCATAATCCATTATATTAGAACTGCATCATAATCCATTATATTAGAACTGCATCATAATCCATTATACTATAACTGCATCATAATCCATTGCATTAGAACTGCATCATAATCCATTATATTATAACTGCATCATAATCCATTATATTATAACTGCATCATAATCCATTATATTATAACTGCATCATAATGCATGATACTATAACTACATCATAATCCATTATATTATAACTGCATCATAACGCATGATACTATAACTACATCATAATCCATTATATTATAACTACATCATAATGCATGATACTATAACTGCATCATAATGCATCATAATCCATTATATTATAACTGCATCATAATCCATTATATTATAACTGCATCATAATGCATCATAATCCATTACATTATAACTGCATCATAATCCATTATATTATAACTGCATCATAATGCATGATATTATAACTACATCATAATCCATTATATTTTAACTGCATCATAATGCATGATACTATAACTGCATCATAATGCATCATAATTCATTATATTGTAACTGCATCATAATGCATCATAATTCATTATATTATAACTGCATCATAATGCATCATAATCCATTATATTATAACTGCATCATAATGCATCATAATCCATTATATTATAACTGCATCATAATCCATTATATTATAACTGCATCATAATCCATTATATTATAACTGCATCATAATCCATTATATTATATATTATAACTGCATCATAATGCATGATACTATAACTATCATAATCCATTATATTATAACATCATAATGCATTATATTATAACTGCATCATAATGCATGATACTATAACTGCATCATAATCCATTATATTATAACTGCATCATAATGCATCATAATCCATTACATCATAATGCATCATAATCCATTATATTATAACTGCATCATAATGCATCATAATCCATTATATTATAACTGCATCATAATGCATGATACTATAACTGCATCATAATCCATTATATTATAACTACATCATAATGCATGATACTATAACTGCATCATAATGCATGATACTATAACTGCATCATAATGCATCATAAACCATTATATTATAACTGCATCATAATCCATTATATTATAAATGCATCATAATGCATGATACTATAACTGCATCATAATCCATTATATTATAACTGCATAATAATGCATCATATTATAACTGCATCAAAATCCATTATATTATAACTGCATCATAATCCAATATATTATAACTGCATCATAATGCATCATAATCCATTATATTATAAGTGCATCATAATGCATCATAATCCATTATAACTGCATCATAATGCCTGATACTATAACAGCATCATAATCCATTCTGTTATAACTGCATCATAATGCATGATACTATAACTGCATCATAATCCATTAAATAAACTGCATCATAATCCATTATATCATAACTGCATCATAATCCATTATATTATAACTGCATCATAATGCATCATAATCCATTATATTACTGCATCATAATCATATTTCATTATATTATAACTGCATAATGCATATATCCATCATAATCATTATATTATAACTGCATCATATCCATTATATTATAACTACATCATAATCCATTATACTATAACTGCATCATAATGCATCATAATCCATTATGTTATAACTGCATCATAATGCATCATAATCCATTATATTATAACTGCATCATAATCCATTATATTATAACTGCATCATAATCCATTATATTATAACTGCATCATAATGCATGATACTATAACTGCATCATAATCCATTATATTATAACTGCATCATAATGCATGATACTATAACTGCATCATAATCCATTATATTATAACTACATCATAATGCATGATACTATAACTGCATCATAATCCATTATATTATAACTGCATCATAATGCATCATAATCCATTATATTATAACTGCATCATAATCCATTATATTATAACTGCATCATAATGCATGATTTATAACTGCATCATTATATTATAACTGCATCATAATGCATGATACTATAACTGCATCATAATCCATTATATTATAACTGCATCATAATGCATGATACTATAACTGCATCATAATCCATTATATTATAACTGCATCATAATGCATGATACTATAACTGCATCATAATGCATCATAATCCATTATATTATAACTGCATCATAATGCATGATACTATAACTGCATCATAATGCATCATAATCCATTATATTATAACTGCATCATAATCCATTATATTATAACTGCATCATAATGCATCATAATCCATATTATAACTGATCATAATCCATTATATTATAACTACATCATAATGCATGATACTATAACTAATCATAATCCATTATATTATAACTACATCATAATGCATGATACTATAACTGCATCATAATGCATCATAATTCATTATATTATAACTGCATCATAATATCCATTATATTATAACTGCATCATAATCCATTATATTATAACTGCATCATAATCCATTATATTATAACTGCATCATAATCCATTATATTATAACTGCATCATAATATTATATTATAACTGCATCATAATCCATTATATTATAACTACATCATAATGCATGATACTATAACTGCATCATAATCCATTATATTATAACTGCATCATAATCCATTATATTATAACTGCATCATAATCCATTATATTATAAATGCATCATAATGCATGATACTATAACTGCATCATAATCCATTATATTATAACTGCATCATAATGCATCATATTATAACTGCATCAAAATCCATTATATTATAACTGCATCATAATCCATTATATTATAACTGCATCATAATGCATCATAATCCATTATATTATAAGTGCATCATAATGCATCATATTCCATTATAACTGCATCATAATGCCTGATACTATAACAGCATCATAATCCATTATATTATAACATCATAATGCATGATATTATAACTGCATCATAATGCATGCATCATAATCCATTATATTATAACTGCATCATAATCCATTATATTATAACTGCATCATAATGCATAAATCCATTATATTACAACTGCATCATAATGCATCATAATTCATTATATTACTGCATCATAATGCATGATACTATAACTGCATCATAATCCATTATATTATAACAGCATCATAATCAATTATATTATAACTGCATCATAATCCATTATATTATAACTGCATCATAATGCAACATAATCCATTATATTACAACTGCATCATAATGCATCATAATCCATTATATTATAACTGCATCATAATCCATTATATTATAACTGCATCATAATCCATTATATTATAACTGCATCATAATGCATGATACTATAACTGCATCATAATCCATTATATTATAACTGCATCATAATGCATGATACTATAACTGCATCATAATCCATTATATTATAACTACATCATAATGCATGATACTATAACTGCATCATAATGCATGATACTATAACTGCATCATAATGCATCATAAACCATTATATTTTAACTGCATCATAATCCATTATATTATAACTGCATCATAATGCATGATTCTATAACTGCATCTTAAACCATTATATTATAACTGCATCATAATGCATGATACTATAACTGCATCATAATCCATTATATTATAACTGCATCATAATGCATGATACTATAACTACATCATAATCCATTATATTATAACTGCATCATAATGCATGATACTATAACTGCATCATAATCCATTATATTATAACTGCATCATAATGCATGATACTATAACTGCATCATAATGCCATAATATATTATAACTGCATCATAATCCATTATATTATAACTGCATCATAATCCATTATATTATAACTGATAATCCATTATATTATAACTGCATCATAATGCATGATATTATAACTGCATCATAATCCATTATATTATAACTGCATCATAATGCATGATATTATAACTGCATCATAATGCATCATAATCCATTATATTATAACTGCATCATAATCCATTATATTATAACTGCATCATAATGCATGATACTATAACTGCATCATAATCCATTATATTATAACTGCATCATAACGATATACTATAACTGCATCATAATCCATTATATTATAACTGCATCATAATGCATGATACTATAACTGCATCATAATGCATCATAATCCATTATATTATAACTGCATCATAATCCATTATATTATAACTGCATCATAATGCATCATAATCCATTACATTATAACTGCATCATAATCCATTATATTATAACTGCATCATAATGCATCATAATCCATTATATTATAACTGCATCATAATGCATGATACTATAACTATCATAATGCATCATAATTCCATTATATTATAACTGCATCATAATCCATTATATTATAACTGCATCATAATGCATCATATCCATTATATTATAACTGCATCATAATGCATCATAATCCATTATATTAACTGCATCATAATATATTATATTATAACTGCATCATAATCCATTATATTATAACATCATAATGCATGATATATAACTGCATCATAATCCATTATATTAGAACTGCATCATAATGCTATAACTGCATCATAATCCATTATATTATAACTGCATCATAATGCATGATACTATAACTACATCATAATGCATCATACTGCATCATAATCCATTATATTATAACTGCATCATAATGCATCATAATCCATTACATCATAATGCATCATAATCCATTATATTATAATCATAAAGCATCATAATCCATTATATTATAACTGCATCATAATGCATTATATATATAACTGCATCATAATCCATTATATTATAACTGCATCATAATGCATGATACTTAACTGCATCATAATGCATTATACTATAACTGCATCATAATGCATCATATTATATTATAACTGCATCATAATCCATTATATTATAACTGCATCATAATGCATGATACTATAACTGCATCATAATCCATTATATTATAACTGCATCATAATGCATCATATTATAACTGCATCATAATCCATTATATTATAACTGCATCATAATCCAATATATATTATCATAATGCATCATAATCCATTATATTATCAAATGCATCATAATCCATTATACTATCAACTGCATCTGATCCATATATACAGCATCATAATCCATTCTGTTATAACTGCATCATAATGCATGATATTAGAACTGCATCATATTGCATGAAACTAAACTGCATCATAATCCATTATATCATAACTGCATCATAATCCATTATATTAGAACTGCATCATAATGCATCATAATCCATTATATTACAACTGCATCATAATGTATCATATTTCATTATATTACAACTGTATCATAATGCATGATACTATAACAGCATCATAATCAATTATATTATAACTGCATCATATCCATTATATTATAACTACATCATAATCCATTATACTATAACTGCATCATAATGCATCATAATCCATTATGTTATAACTGCATCATAATGCATCATAATCCATTATATTATAACTGCATCATAATCCATTATATTATAACTGCATCATAATCCATTATATTATAACTGCATCATAATGCATGATACTATAACTGCATCATAATCAATTATATTATAACTGCATCATAATGCATGATACTATAACTGCATCATAATCCATTATATTATAATCATCATAATGCATGATACTATAACTGCATCATAATGCATGATACTATAACTGCATCATAATGCATCATAAACCATTATAAACTGCATCATAATCCATTATATTATAACTGCATCATAATGCATGATTCTATAACTGCATCTTAAACCATTATATTATAACTGCATCATAATGCATGATACTATAACTGCATCATAATCCATTATATTATAACTGCATCATAATGCATGATACTATAACTACATCATAATCCATTATATTATAACTGCATCATAATGCATGATACTATAACTGCATCATACTGCATCATAATCCATTATATTATAACTGCATCATAATGCATGATACTATAACTGCATCATAATGAATCATAATCCATTATATTATAACTGCATCATAATCCATTATATTACAACTGCATCATAATGCATCATAATCCATTACATTATAACTGAAACATAATCCATTATATTATAACTACATCATAATGCATGATACTATAACTACATCATAATCCATTATATTATAACTACATCATAATGCATGATCCTATAACTGCATCATAATGCATCATAATCCATTATATTATAACTGCATCATAATCCATTATATTATAACTGCATCATAATGCATGATACTATAACTACATCATAATCCATTATATTATAACTGCATCATAATGATACTATAACTATCATAATCCATTATATTATAACTACATCATAATGCATGATACTATAACATCATAATGCATCATAATATATACTATAACTGCATCATAATCCATTATATTATAACTGCATCATAATGCATCATAATATATTATAACTGCATCATAATCCATTATATTATAACTGCATCATAATGCAAGATATTATAACATCATAATCCATTATATTTTAACTGCATCATAATTCATTATATTATAACTGCATCATAATGCATCATAATCCATTATATTATAACTGCATCATAATGCATCATAATCCATTATACTATAACTGCATCATAATATATTATATTATAACTGCATCATAATCCATTATATTATAACTGCATCATAATGCATGATACTATAACTGCATCATAATCCATTATATTATAACTGCATCATAATGCATGATACTATAACTGCATCATAATCCATTATATTATAACTGCATCATAATGCATGATACTATAACTACATCATAATGCATGATACTATAACTGCATCATAATCCATTATATTATAACTGCATCATAATGCATCATAATCCATTACATCATAATGCATCATAATCCATTATATTACAACTGCATCATAAAGCATCATAATCCATTATATTATAACTGCATCATAATCCATTATATTATAAATGCATCATAATGCATGATACTATAACTGCATCATAATCCATTACATTATAACTGCATCATAATCCATTATATTATAACTGCATCATAATGCATGATACTATAACTGCATCATAATCCATTATATTATAACTGCATCATAATGCATGATACTATAACTGCATCATAATCCATTATATTATAACTGCATCATAATGCATGATACTATAACTGCATCATAATCCATTATATTATAACTGCATCATAATGCATGATAATAACTGCATCATAATGCATTATATACTGCATCATAATCCATTATATTATAACTTCATCATAATGCATGATACTATAACTGCATCATAATCCATTATATTATAACTGCATCATAATGCATGATAATCCATATATTATAACTGCATCATAATGCATTATATTATAACTGCATCATAATGCATCATAATCCATGATATTATAATTGCATCATAATGCATGATACTATAACTGCATCATAATCCATTATATTATAACTGCATCATAATGCATTATATTAGAACTGCATCATAATCCATTATATTATAACTGCATCATAATGCATTATATTAGATATCATAATCCATTATATTATAACTGCATCATAATCCATTATATTATAACTACATCATAATGCATTATAAACTGCATCATAATGCATGATACTATAACTGCATCATAATGCATCATAATCCATTATATTATAACTTATATTATAAATGCATCATAATGCATGATACTATAACTGCATCATAATCCATTATATTATAACTGCATAATAATGCATCATATTATAACTGCATCAAAATCCATTATATTATAACTGCATCATAATCCATTATATTATAACTGCATCATAATGCATCATAATCCATTATATTATAAGTGCATCATAATCCATTATATTATAAATGCATCATAATGCATGATACTATAACTGCATCATAATTCATGATACTATAATTGCATCATAATGCATAATACTATAACTGCATCATAATGCATCATAATCCATTATATTATAAGTGCATCATAATGCATCATAATCCATTATAACTGCATCATAATGCATGATACTATAACTGCATCATAATCCATTATGTTATAACTGCATCATAATGCATGATATTAGAACTGCATCATAGTGCATATTAAACTGCATCATAATCCATTATATCATAATTGCATCATAATATTATAACTGCATCATAATGCATCATAATCCATTATACTATAACTGCATCATAATATATTATATTATAACTGCATCATAATCCATTATATTATAACTGCATCATAATGCATGATACTATAACTGCATCATAATCCATTATATTATAACTGCATCATAATGCATGATATTATAACTGCATCATAATGCATGATATTATAACTGCATCATAATGCATCATAAACCATTATATTATAACTGCATCATAATCCATTATATTATAACTGCATCATAATGCATGATATCTATAACTGCATCATAATCCATTATATTATAACTGCATCATAATGCATGATACTATAACTATCATAATCCATTATATTATAACTGCATCATAATGCATGATACTATAACTGCATCATAATGCATCATAATCCATTATATTATAACTGCATCATAATGCATTATATAACTGCATCATAATGCATCATAATCCATTATATTATAACTGCATCATAATCCATTATATTATAACTGCATCATAATGCATCATAATCCATTACATTATAACTGCATCATAATCCATTATATTATAACTACATCATAATGCATGATACTATAACTACATCATAATCCATTATATTATAACTGCATCATAATGCATGATAATAACTGCATCATAATGCATAAATCCATTATATTATAACTGCATCATAATCCATTATATTATAACTGCATCATAATGCATGATTCTATAACTGCATCATAATCCATTATATTATAACTGCATCATAATGCATGATATATAACTGCATCATAATCCATTATATTATAACTGCATCATAATGCATGATACTATAACTACATCATAATCCATTATATTATAACTGCATCATAATGCATGATACTATAACTGCATCATAATGCATCATAATCCATTATATTATAACTGCATCATAATGCATGATACTATAACTTCATCATAATGCATCATAATCCATTACATTATAACTGCATCATAATCCATTATATTATAACTGCATCATAATGCATGATACTATAACTACATCATAATCCATTATATTATAACTACATCATAATGCATGATACTATAACTGCATCATAATGCATCATAATCCATTATATTATAACTGCATCATAATCCATTATATATAACTGCATCATAATGCATGATATTATAACTACATCATAATCCATTATATTATAACTGCATCATAATGCATGATACTATAATGCATCATAATCCATTATATTATAACTACATCATAATGCATGATACTATAACTGCATCATAATGCATCATAATCCATTATATTATAACTGCATCATAATCCATTATATTATAACTGCATCATAATGCATCATAATCCATTACATATAATGCATCATAATCCATTATAATAACTGCATCATAATCCATTATATTACAACTGCATCATAATGCATCATAATCCATTATAACTGCATCATAATCCATTATATTATAACTGCATCATAATGCATGATATTATAACTACATCAAATCCATTATATTTTAACTGCATCATAATGCATGATACTATAACTGCATCATAATGCATCATAAATCATTATATTAGAACTGCATCATAATGCATCATAATTCATTATATTATAACTGCATCATAATGCATCATAATCCATATATTATAACTGCATCATAATGCATCATAATCCATTATATTATAACTGCATCATAATCCATTATATTATAACTGCATCATAATCCATTATATTATAACTGCATCATAATGCATGATACTATAACTGCATCATAATCCATTATATTATAACTACATCATAATGCATGATACTATAACTGCATCATAATGCATGATACTATAACTGCATCATAATATATTATATTATAACTGCATCATAATCCATTATATTATAACTGCATCATAATGCATGATACTATAACTGCATCATAATCCATTATATTATAACTACATCATAATGCATGATACTATAACTGCATCATAATGCATCATAATCCATTATATTATAACTGCATCATAATCCATTATATTATAACTGCATCATAATGCATGATACTATAACTACATCATAATCCATTATATTATAACTGCATCATAATGCATGATACTATAACTACATCATAATCCATTATATTATAACTACATCATAATGCATGATACTATAACTGCATCATAATCCATTATATTATAACTGCATCATAATCCATTATATTATAACTGCATCATAATGCATCATAATCCATTACATCATAATGCATCATAATCCATTATACTATAACTGCATCATAATCCATTATATTACAACTGCATCATAATGCATCATAATCCATTACATTATAACTGCATCATAATCCATTATATTATAACTGCATCATAATGCAAGATATTATAACTACATCATAATCCATTATATTTTAACTGCATCATAATGCATGATACTATAACTGCATCATAATGCATCATAAATCATTATATTTCAACTGCATCATAATGCATCATAATTCATTATATTATAACTGCATCATAATGCAACATAATCCATTATATTATAACTGCATCATAATGCATCATAATCCATTATATTATAACTGCATCATAATATATTATATTATAACTGCATCATAATCCATTATATTATAACTGCATCATAATGCATGATACTATAACTGCATCATAATCCATTATATTATAACTACATCATAATGCATGATACTATAACTGCATCATAATGCATGATACTATAACTGCATCATAATATATTATATTATAACTGCATCATAATCCATTATATTATAACTGCATCATAATGCATGATACTATAACTGCATCATAATCCATTATACTATAACTGCATCATAATCCATTATGTTATAACTGCATCATAATGCATGATATTAGAACTGCATCATAGTGCATGACACTAAACTGCATCATAATCCATTATATTAGAACTGCATCATAATCCATTATATTATAACTGCATCATAATCCATTATATTATAACTGCATCATAATCCATTATATTATAACTGCATCATAATCCATTATACTATAACTGCATCATAATCCATTATATTATAACTGCATCATAATCCATTATATTATAACTGCATCATAATGCATCATAATCCATTATATTATAACTGCATCATAATCCATTATATTATAACTGCATCATAATCCATTATATTATAACTGCATCATAATGCATGATACTATAACTGCATCATAATCCATTATATTATAACTACATCATAATGCATGATACTATAACTGCATCATAATGCATCATAATTCATTATATTATAACTGCATCATAATGCATCATAATCCATTATATTATAACTGCATCATAATGCATCATAATCCATTATATTATAACTGCATCATAATGCCATTCCATTATATTATAACTGCATCATAATATATTATATTATAACTGCATCATAATCCATTATATTATAACTGCATCATAATGCATGATACTATAACTGCATCATAATCCATTATATTATAACTAATCATAATGCATGATACATAACTGCATCATAATGCATTATACTATAACTACATCATAATCCATTATATTATAACTGCATCATAATCCATTATATTATAACTGCATCATAATGCATGATACTATAACTGCATCATAATCCATTATACTATAACTGCATCATAATCCATTATGTTATAACTGCATCATAATGCATGATATTAGAACTGCATCATAGTGCATGACACTAAACTGCATCATAATCCATTATATTAGAACTGCATCATAATCCATTATATTATAACTGCATCATAATCCATTATATTAGAACTGCATCATAATCCATTATATTAGAACTGCATCATAATCCATTATATTAGAGCTGCATCATAATCCATTATATCATAACTGCATCATAATCCATTATATTAGAACTGCATCATAATGCATCATAATCCATTATATAACTGCATCATAATATATTATAGTATAACTCATCATAATCCATTATATTATAACTGCATCATAATGCATCATAATCATATTATATTATAACTGCATCATAATGCATGATACTATAACTGCATCATAATGCATCATAATTCATTATATTGTAACTGCATCATAATGCATCATAATCCATTATATTATAACTGCATCATAATGCATTATAATCCATTATATTATAACTGCATCATAATGCATCATATTCCATTATAATAACTGCATCATAATATATTATATTATAACTGCATCATAATCCATTATATTATAACTGCATCATAATGCATGATACTATAACTGCATCATAATCCATTATATTATAACTACATCATAATGCATGATACTATAACTGCATCATAATGCATGATACTATAACTGCATCATAATGCATCATAATCCATTACATTATAACTGCATCATAATGCATGATACTATAACTGCATCATAATACATCATAATTCATTATATTGTAACTGCATCATAATGCATCATAATTCATTATATTATAACTGCATCATAATGCATGATACTAAACTGCATCATATCCATTATAATGCATCATAATCCATTATATTATAACTGCATCATAATCCATTATATTAGAACTGCATCATAATCCATTATATTAGAACTGCATCATAATCCATTATATTAGAGCTGCATCATAATCCATTATATCATAACTGCATCATAATCCATTATATTAGAACTGCATCATAATGCATCATAATCCATTATATTATAACTGCATCATAATATATTATAGTATAACTGCATCATAATCCATTATATTATAACTGCATCATAATGCATGATACTATAACTGCATCATAATCCATTATATTATAACTACATCATAATGCATGATACTATAACTGCATCATAATGCATGATACTATAACTGCATCATAATGCATCATAAACCATTATATTATAACTGCATCATAATCCATTATATTATAAATGCATCATAATGCATGATACTATAACTGCATCATAATCCATTATATTATAACTGCATAATAATGCATCATATTATAACTGCATCAAAATCCATTATATTATAACTGCATCATAATCCATTATATTATAACTGCATCATAATGCATCATAATCCATTATATTATAAGTGCATCATAATCCATTATATTATAAATGCATCATAATGCATGATACTATAACTGCATCATAATTCATGATACTATAATTGCATCATAATGCATCATAATCCATTATATTATAACTGCATCATAATGCATCATAATCCATTATAACTGCATCATAATGCATGATACTATAACTGCATCATAATCCATTATATTATAACTGCATCATAATGCATGATATAATTCATAGTGCATGACACTAAACTGCATCATAATCCATTATAAATTTATCATAATCATTATAATAACTGCATCATTATATTATAACTGCATCATAATGCATATTATAACTACATCATAATCCATTATATTTTAACTGCATCATAATGCATGATATTATAACTGCATCATAATGCATGATACTATAACTGCATCATAATGCATGATACTATAACTGCATCATAATGCATCATAAACCATTATATTATAACTGCATCATAATCCATTATATTATAAATGCATCATAATGCATGATACTATAACTGCATCATAATCCATTATATTATAACTGCATCATAATGCATCATATTATAACTGCATCAAAATCCATTATATTATAACTGCATCATAATCCATTATATTATAACTGCATCATAATGCATCATAATCCATTATATTATAAATTATAATGCATGATACATAACATATATTCATTATACTATAATTGCATCATAATGCATAATACTATAACTGCATCATAATGCATCATAATCCATTATATTATAACTGCATCATAATGCATCATAATCCATCATAATGCATTATAAACTGCATCATAATCCATTATGTTATAACTGCATCATAATGCATGATATTATAACTGCATCATAATCATTATATTATAACTGCATCATAATCCATTATATCATAATTGCATCATAATCCATTATATTATAACTGCATCCTAATGCATCATAATCCATTATATTATAACTGCATCATAATATATATATTATAACTGCATCATAATCATTATATTATAACTGCATCATAATGCATGATACTATAACTGCATCATAATCCATTATATTATAACTACATCATAATGCATGATACTATAACTGCATCATAATGCATGATACTATAACTGCATCATAATGCATCATAAACCATTATATTATAACTGCATCATAATCCATTATATTATAACTGCATCATAATGCATGATTCTATAACTGCATCTTAAACCATTATATTATAACTGCATCATAATGCATGATACTATAACTGCATCATAATCCATTATATTATAACTGCATCATAATGCATGATACTATAACTACATCATAATCCATTATATTATAACTGCATCATAATGCATGATACTATAACTGCATCATAATGCATCATAATCCATTATATTATAACTGCATCATAATGCATGATACTATAACTGCATCATAATGCATCATAATCCATTATATTATAACTGAATCATAATCCATTATATTACAACTGCATCATAATGCATCATAATCCATTACATTATAACTGCATCATAATCCATTATATTATAACTGCATCATAATGCATGATACTATAACTACATCATAATCCATTATATTATAACTGCATCATAATGCATGATACTATAACTGCATCATAATGCATCATAATCCATTATATTATAACTGCATCATAATCCATTATATTATAACTGCATCATAATGCATGATACTATAACTACATCATAATCCATTATATTATAACTGCATCATAACGCATGATACTATAACTACATCATAATCCGTTATATTATAACTACATCATAATGCATGATACTATAACTGCATCATAATGCATCATAATCCATTATATTATAACTGCATCATAATCCATTATATTATAACTGCATCATAATGCATCATAATCCATTATATCATAATTTATCATAATCCATTATACTATAACTGCATCATAATCCATTATATTACAACTGCATCATAATGCATCATAATCCATTACATTATAACTGCATCATAATCCATTATATTTTAACTGCATCATAATGCATGATACTATAACTGCATCATAATGCATCATAATTCATTATATTGTAACTGCATCATAATGCATCATAATTCATTATATTATAACTGCATCATAATGCATCATAATCCATTATATTATAACTGCATCATAATGCATCATAATCCATTATATTATAACTGCATCATAATATATTATATTATAACTGCATCATAATCCATTATATTATAACTGCATCATAATGCATGATACTATAACTGCATCATAATCCATTATATTATAACTACATCATAATGCATGATACTATAACTGCATCATAATGCATGATACTATAACTGCATCATAATGCATCATAAACCATTATATTATAACTGCATCATAATCCATTATATTATAACTGCATCATAATGCATGATACTATAACTGCATCATAATCCATTATATTATAACTGCATAATAATGCATCATAATAACTGCATCATAATACATTATATTATAACTGCATCATAATCCATTATATTATAACTGCATCATAATGCATCATAATCCATTATATTATAACTGCATCATAATCCATTATATATAAATGCATCATAATGCATTATATTATAACTGCATCATAATTCATGATACTATAATTGCATCATAATGCATAATACTATAACTGCATCATAATGCATCATAATCCATTATATTATAAGTGCATCATAATGCATCATAATCCATTATAACTGCATCATAATGCATGATACTATAACTGCATCATAATCCATTATGTTATAACTGCATCATAATGCATGATATTAGAACTGCATCATAGTGCATGACACTAAACTGCATCATAATCCATTATATTAGAACTGCATCATAATCCATTATATTATAACTGCATCATAATCCATTATATTAGAACTGCATCATAATCCATTATATTAGAGCTGCATCATAATCCATTATATCATAACTGCATCATAATCCATTATATTAGAACTGCATCATAATGCATCATAATCCATTATATTATAACTGCATCATAATATATTATATTATAACTGCATCATAATCCATTATTTATAACTTATAATGCATGATACTGCATCATAATCCATTATATTATAACTACATCATAATGCATGCATCATAATGCATGATACTATAACTTATAACTGCATCATAATGCATTATATTATAACTGCATCATAATCCATTATATTATAAATGCATCATAATGCATCATACTATCATAATCCATTATATAATGCATCATAATCCATTATAATAACTGCATCATAATGCATGATACTATAACTGCATCATAATCCATTATATTATAACTGCATCATAATCCATTATATTATAACTGCATCATAATGCATCATAATCCATTATATTAAACTGCATCATAATCCATTATATTATAACTGCATCATAATAAGATATTATAACTGCATCATAATCCATTATATTTTAACTGCATCATAATGCATGATACTATAACTGCATCATAATGCATTATATTATAACTGCATCATAATCCATTATATTATAACTGCATCATAATGCATCATAATCCATTATATTACAACTGCATCATAATGCATCATAATCCATTACATTATAACTGCATCATAATCCATTATATTATAACTGCATCATAATCCATTATATTATAACTGCATCATAATGCATGATACTATAACTGCATCATAATCCATTATATTATAACTACATCATAATGCATGATACTATAACTGCATCATAATGCATGATACTATAACTGCATCATAATGCCTCATAATCCATTATATTATAACTGCATCATTAATTATAAATGCATCATAATGCATATATATAACTGCATCATAATCATGATACTATAATTGCATCATAATGCATAATACTATAACTGCATCATAATGCATCATAATCCATTATATTATAACTGCATCATAATGCATCATAATCCATTATAACTGCATCATAATGCATGATACTATAACTGCATCATAATCCATTATATTATAACTGCATCATAATGCATGATATTAGAACTGCATCATAGTGCATGAACTAAACTGCATCATAATCCATTATATCATAACTGCATCATAATCCATTATATTAGAACTGCATCATAATGCATCATAATCCATTATATTATAACTGCATCATAATCCATTATATTATAACTGCATCAATGCATGATACTATAACTGCATCATAATCCATTATATTATAACTACATCATAATGCATGATACATAACTGCATCATAATGCATATACTATAACTGCATCATAATGCATCATAAACCATTATATTATAACTGCATCATAATCCATTATATTATAAATGCATCATAATGCATGATACTATAACTGCATCATAATCCATTACATCATAATGCATCATAATCCATTATACTATAACTGCATCATAATGCATCATAACTGCATCATAATCCATATATTATAACTGCATCATAATCCATTATATTATAACTGCATCATAATGCATCATAATCCATTATATTATAACTGCATCATAATCCATTATATTATAACTGCATCATAATGCATCATAATCCATTATATTATAACTGCATCATAATGCATGATACTATAACTGCATCATAATACATCATAATTCATTATATTGTAACTGCATCATAATGCATCATAATTCATTATATTATAACTGCATCATAATGCATCATAATCCATTATATTATAACTGCATCATAATGCATCATAATCCATTATATTATAACTGCATCATAATCCATTATATTATAACTGCATCATAATCCATTATATTATAACTGCATCATAATGCATGATACTATAACTGCATCATAATCCATTATATTATAACTGCATCATAATGCATCATAATCATCATAATGCATGATACTATAACTGCATCATAATGCATCATAATCCATTATATTATAACTGCATCATAATCCATTATATTATAAATGCATCATAATGCATTACTATAACTGCATCATAATTCATGATACTATAATTGCATCATAATGCATAATACTATAACTGCATCATAATGCATCATAATCCATTATATTATAAGTGCATCATAATCCATTATATTATAACTGTATCATAATGCATGATACTATAACAGCATCATAATCCATTATGTTATAACTGCATCATAATGCATGATATTATAACTATCATAGTGCATGACATCATAATCCATTATATCATAACTGCATCATCATTATATTAGAACATCATAATGCATATAATCCATTATATTATAACTGCATCATAATGTATCATAATTCATTATATTATAACTGTATCATAATGCATGATACTATAACAGCATCATAATCCATTATATTATAACTGCATCATAATCCATTATATTATAACTGCATCATAATCCATTATGTTATAACTGCATCATAATGCATCATAATCCATTATATTATAACTGCATCATAATCCATTATATTATAACTGCATCATAATCCATTATATTATAACTGCATCATAATGCATGATACTATAACTGCATCATAATCAATTATATTATAACTGCATCATAATGCATGATACTATAACTGCATCATAATCCATTATATTATAACTGCATCATTATGAATGATACTATAACTGCATCATAATGCATGATATTATAACTGCATCATAATGCATCATATATATATAACTGCATCATAATCCATTATATTATAACTGCATCAAAATCCATTATATTATAACTGCATCATAATCCATTATATTATAACTGCATCATAATGCATCATAATCCATTACATCATAATGCATCATAATCCATTATATTATAACTGCATCATAATGCATCATAATCCATTATATTATAACTGCATCATAATGCATGATATTATAAATGCATCATAATGCATACTATAACTGCATCATAATCCATTACATTATAACTGCATCATAATCCATTATATTATAACTTCATAATGCATGATACTATAACTGCATATAATGCATCATAATCCATTATATTATAACTGCATCATAATGCATGATACATAACAGCATCATAATCATTATATTATAACTGCATCATAATTCATGATACTATAATTGCATCATAATGCATGATACTATAACTGCATCATAATGCATCATAATTCATTATATTGTAACTGCATCATAATGCATCATAATTCATTATATTATAACTGCATCATAATGCATCATAATCCATTATATTATAACTGCATCATAATGCATTATATTATAACTAACTGCATCATAATGATCATAATTCATTATATTATAACTGTATCATAATGCATGATACTATAACAGCATCATAATCAATTGTATTATAACTGCATCATAATTCATTATAATAACTGCATCATAATGCCATTATATTATAACTGCATCATAATGCATGATACTATAACAGCATCATAATCAATTATATTATAACTGCATCATAATGCATGATACTATAACTGCATCATAATGCATATTATAACTGCATCATAATGCATCATAATCCATTATATTATAACTGCATCATAATGCATGATACTTATAACTGCATCATAATGCATGATACTATAACTGCATCATAATGCATCATAAACCATTATATTATAACTGCATCATAATCCATTATATTATAACTGCATCAAAATCCATGATATTATAACTGCATCATAATCCATTATATTATAACTGCATCATAATGCATTATATTATAACTGCATCATAATCCATTATATTATAACTGCATCATAATGCATGATACTATAACTACATCATAATCCATTATATTATAACTGCATCATAATGCATGATACTATAACTGCATCATAATGCATCATAATCCATTATATTATAACTGCATCATAATGCATGATACTATAACTGCATCATAATGCATCATAATCCATTATATTATAACTGAATCATAATCCATTATATTACAACTGCATCATAATGCATCATAATCCATTACATTATAACTGCATCATAATCCATTATATTATAACTGCATCATAATGCATGATACTATAACTACATCATAATCCATTATATTATAACTACATCATAATGCATGATACTATAACTGCATCATAATGCATCATAATCCATTATATTATAACTGCATCATAATCCATTATATTATAACTGCATCATAATGCATGATACTATAACTGCATCATAATCCATTATATTATAACTGCATCATAATGCATGATACTATAACTACATCATAATCCATTATATTATAACTACATCATAATGCATGATACTATAACTGCATCATAATGCATCATAATCCATTATATTATAACTGCATCATAATCCATTATATTATAACTGCATCATAATGCATCATAATCCATTACATCATAATTTATCATAATCCATTATACTATAACTGCATCATAATCCATTATATTACAACTGCATATTATAAATCTACATCATCATAATCCATTATATTTTAACTGCATCATAATGCATGATACTATAACTGCATCATAATGCATCATAATTCATTATATTGTAACTGCATCATAATGCATCATAATTCATTATATTATAACTGCATCATAATGCATCATAATCCATTATATTATAACTGCATCATAATGCATCATAATCCATTATATTATAACTGCATCATAATATATTATATTATAACTGCATCATAATCCATTATATTATAACTGCATCATAATGCATGATACTATAACTGCATCATAATCCATTATATTATAACTACATCATAATGCATGATACTATAACTGCATCATAATGCATGATACTATAACTGCATCATAATCCATCATAAACTATTATATTATAACTGCATCATAATCCATTATATTATAAATGCATCATAATGCATGATACTATAACTGCATCATAATCCATTATATTATAACTGCATCATAATCCATCATATTATAACTGCATCAAAATACATTATATTATAACTGCATCATAATCCATTATACTATAACTGCATCATAATCCATCATAATCCATTATAGTATAACTGCATCATAATCCATTATATTATAAATGCATCATAATCCATTATATTATAACTGCATCATAATTCATGATACTATAACTGCATCATAATGCATAATACTATAACTGCATCATAATGCATCATAATCCATTATAATAACTGCATCATAATGCATCATAATCCATTATAACTGCATCATAATGCATGATACATAACTGCATCATATCATAATCCATTATATTATAACTGCATCATAATGCATCATAATAGAACTCATCATATTATAAACTGCATCATAATGCATTATATTATAACTGCATCATAATCCATTATATTATAACTGCATCATAATCCATTATATTATAACTGCATCATAATCCATTATATTATAACTGCATCATAATCCATTATATTAGAGCTGCATAATAATCCATTATATTATAACTGCATCATAATCCATTATATTATAACTGCATCATAATGCATCATAATCCATTATATTATAACTGCATCATAATGCATCATAATCCATTATAATAACTGCATCATAATGCATGATACTATAACTGCATCATAATCCATTATATTATAACTACATCATAATGCATGATACTATAACTGCATCATAATGCATGATACTATAACTGCATCATAATGCATCATATTATATTATAACTGCATCATAATCCATTATATTATAACTGCATCATAATGCATGATACTATAACTGCATCATAATATTATATAATGCATCATAATCCATTATACATAACTGCATCATAATATATACTATAACTGCATCATAATCCATTATATTATAACTGCATCATAATCCATTATATTACAACTGCATCATAATGCATAATCCATACATTATAACTGCATCATAATCCATTATATTATAACTGCATCATAATGTATGATATTATAACTACATCATAATCCATTATATTTTAACTGCATCATAATGCATGATACTATAACTGCATCATAATGCATCATAATATTATATTATAACTGCATCATAATGCATCATAATTCATTATATTATAACTGCATCATAATGCATCATAATCCATTATATTATAACTGCATCATAATGCATCAAATCCATTATATTATAACTGCATCATAATGCATGATATTATAACATCATAATCCATTATATTATAACTGCATCATAATGCATGATACTATAACTGCATCATAATCCATTATATTATAACTACATCATAATGCATGATACTATAACTGCATCATAATGCATGATACTATAACTGCATCATAATGCATCATAATACATTATAACTGCATCATAATCCATTATATTATAACTGCATCATAATGCATGATATTATAACTGCATCATAATCCATTATATTATAACTGCATCATAATGCATTATATTGCATCATAATGCATCATAATCATTATATTATAACTGCATCATAATGCATCATAATCTTATAACTGCATCATAATGCATGATACTATAACTGCATCATAATCCATTATATTATAACTGCATCATAATGCATTATATTATAACTGCATCATAATGCATGATACTAAACTGCATCATAATCCATTATATTATAACTGCATCATAATCATTATATGATCATAATAATCCATTATATTATAACTGCATCATAATGTATCATAATCATTATATTATAACTGCATCATAATGCATGATACTATAACTGCATCATAATCCATTATATTATAACTACATCATAATGCATGATACTATAACTGCATCATAATGCATGATACTATAACTGCATCATAATGCATGATAAACCATTATATTATAACTGCATCATAATCCATTATATTATAAATGCATCATAATGCATG
Organism: Oncorhynchus masou masou; assembly: GCF_036934945.1. Taxonomy (NCBI): domain Eukaryota; kingdom Metazoa; phylum Chordata; class Actinopteri; order Salmoniformes; family Salmonidae; genus Oncorhynchus; species Oncorhynchus masou. The sequence continues at coordinate 13,753 of NW_027009028.1, read as the reverse complement.
ATACTATAACTGCATCATAATCCATTACATCATATTGCATCATAATCCATTATACTATAACTGCATCATAATGCATGATACTATAACTGCATCATAATCCATTATATTATAACTGCATCATAATCCATTATATTACAACTGCATCATAATGCATCATAATCCATTACATTATAACTGCATCATAATCCATTATATTATAACAGCATCATAACGTAAGATATTATAACTACATCATAATCCATTATATTTTAACTGCATCATAATGCATGATACTATAACTGCATCATAATGCATCATAATTCATTATATTGTAACTGCATCATAATGCATCATAATTCATTATATTATAACTGCATCATAATGCATCATAATCCATTATATTATAACTGCATCATAATGCATCATAATCCATTATATTATAACTGCATCATAATCCATTATATTATAACTGCATCATAATCCATTATATTATAACTGCATCATAATGCATGATACTATAACTGCATCATAATCCATTATATTATAACTACATCATAATGCATGATACTATAACTGCATCATAATGCATGATACTATAACTGCATCATAATGCATCATAATCCATTATATTATAAGTGCATCATAATCCATTATATTATAAATGCATCATAATGCATGATACTATAACTGCATCATAATTCATGATACTATAATTGCATCATAATGCATAATACTATAACTGCATCATAATGCATCATATATTATATTATAAGTGCATCATAATGCATCATAATCCATTATAACTGCATCATAATGCATGATACTATAACTGCATCATAATCCATTATGTTATAACTGCATCATAATGCATGATATTAGAACTGCATCATAGTGCATGACACTAAACTGCATCATAATCCATTATATCATAACTGCATCATAATCCATTATATTAGAACTGCATCATAATGCATCATAATCCATTATATTATAACTGCATCATAATGTATCATAATCCATTATATTATAACTGCATCATAATGCATGATACTATAACTGAATCATAATCCATTATATTATAACTACATCATAATGCATGATACTATAACTGCATCATAATGCATGATACTATAACTGCATCATAATGCATCATAAACCATTATATTATAACTGCATCATAATCCATTATATTATAAATGCATCATAATGCATGATACTATAACTGCATAATCCATTACATCATAATGCATCATATATTATAACTGCATCATAATGCATGATACTATAACTGCATCATAATCCATTATATTATAACTGCATCATAATCCATTATATTATAACTGCATCATAATGCATCATAATCCATTTCATTATAACTGCATCATAATCCATTATATTATAACAACATCATAATGCATATATAAACTACATCATAATCCATTATATTTAACTGCATCATAATGCATGATATATAACTATCATAATGCATCATAATTCATTATATTATAACTGCATCATAATGCATCATAATTCATTATATATAACTGCATCATAATGCATCATAATCCATTATATTATAACTGCATCATAATGCATCATAATCCATTATATTATAACTGCATCATAATCCATTATATTATAACTGCATCATAATCCATTATATTATAACTGCATCATAATGCATGATACTATAACTGCATCATAATGCATGATACTATAACTGCATCATAATGCATCATAATCCATTATATTATAAGTGCATCATAATCCATTATATTATAAATGCATCATAATGCATGATATATAACTGCATCATAATTCATGATACTATAATTGCATCATAATGCATAATACTATAACTGCATCATAATGCATCATAATCCATTATATTATAATCATAATGCATCATAATCCATTATAACTTCATAATGCATGATACATCATCATAATCCATTATGTTATAACTGCATCATAATGCATGATATTAGAACTGCATCATAGTGCATGACACTAAACTGCATCATAATCCATTATATCATAACTGCATCATAATCCATTATATTATCATAATGCATCATAATCCATTATATTATAACTGCATCATAATGTATCATAATTCATTATATTATAACTGCATCATAATGCATTATATTATAACAGCATCATAATCAATTATATTATAACTGCATCATATCCATTATATTATAACTGCATCATAATCCATTATGTTATAACTGCATCATAATGCATCATAATCCATTATATTATAACTGCATCATAATCCATTATATTATAACTGCATCATAATCCATTATATTATAACTGCATCATAATGCATGATACTATAACTGCATCATAATCAATTATATTATAACTGCATCATAATGCATGATACTATAACTGCATCATAATCCATTATATTATAACTACATCATAATGCATGATACTATAACTGCATCATAATGCATGATACTATAACTGCATCATAATGCATCATAAACCATTATATTATAACTGCATCATAATCCATTATATTATAACTGCATCATAATCCATTATATTATAACTGCATCATAATCCATTATATTATAACTGCATCATAATGCATCATAATCCATTACATCATAATGCATCATAATCCATTATATTACAACTGCATCATAATGCATCATAATCCATTCTATTATAACTGCATCATAATCCATTATATTATAAATGCATCATAATGCATGATACTATAACTGCATCATAATCCATTACATTATAACTGCATCATAATCCATTATATTATAACTTCATCATAATGCATGATACTATAACTGCATCATAATGCATCATAATCCATTATATTATAACTGTATCATAATGCATGATACTATAACAGCATCATAATCAATTATATTATAACTGCATCATAATTCATGATACTATAATTGCATCATAATGCATGATACTATAACTGCATCATAATGCATCATAATATTATATTGTACTGCATCATAATGCATCATAATTCATTATAACTGCATCATAATGCATCATAATCCATTATAACTGCATCATAATGCATCATAATCCATTATATTATAAGTGCATCATAATCCATTATATTATAACTGTATCATAATGCATGATACTATAACAGCATCATAATCAATTATATTATAACTGCATCATAATTCATAATACTATAACTGCATCATAATGCATCATAATCCATTATATTATAACTGCATCATAATGCATGATACTATAACAGCATCATAATCAATTATATTATAACTGCATCATAATGCATAATACTATAACTGCATCATAATGCATAATACTATAATTGCATCATAATGCATCATAATCCATTATATTATAACTGCATCATAATGCATCATAATCCATTATAACTGCATCATAATGCATGATACATAACTCATCATAATCCATTATATAACTGCATCATAATGCATGATATTATAACTGCATCATAGTGCATCATAAACTGCATTAATCCATTATAACTGCATCATAATCCATTATATTATAACTGCATCATAATGCATTATATTATAACTGCATCATAATCCATTATATTATAACTGCATCATAATGCATGATACTATAACTGCATCATAATGCATCATAATCCATTATATTATAACTGCATCATAATGCATCATAATCCATTATATTATAACTGCATCATAATCCATTATATTATAACTGCATCATAATCCATTATATTATAACTGCATCATAATGCATCATAATCCATTATATTATAACTGCATCATAATCCATTATATTATAACTGCATCATAATCCATTATATTAACTGCATCATCATAATCCATTATATTATAACTGCATCATAATCCATTATATTATAACTGCATCATAATGCATGATATTATAACTGCATCATAATCCATTATACTATAACTGCATCATAATGCATTGTACTATAACTGCATCATAATCCATTATATTATAACTGCATCATAATGCATGATACTATAACTGCATCATAATCCATTATATTATAACTGCATCATAATGCATTATACTATAACTGCATCATAATGCATAATCCATTATATTATAACTGCATCATAATGCATGATACTATAACTGCATCATAATGCATCATAATCCATTATATTATAACTGCATCATAATCCATTATATTATAACTGCATCATAATGCATCATAATCCATATATTATAACTGCATCATAATCCATTATATTAGAACTGCATCATAATGCATTATATAACTACATCATAATCCATTATATTATAACTGCATCATAATGCATGATATTATAACTGCATCATAATGCATCATAATCCATTATAACTGCATCATAATCCATTATATTATAACTGCATCATAATATGATACTAAACTGCATCATAATCCATTATATTATAACTGCATCATAATGCATGATACTATAACTACATCATAATCCGTCATATTATAACTACATCATAATGCATTACTATAACTATCATAATGCATCATAATGCATCATAATCCATTATATTATAACTGCATCATAATGCATCATAATCCATTATATTATAACTCCATCATAATGCATCATAATCCATTATATTATAACTGCATCATAATGCATCATAATCCATACATAACTGCATCATAATCCATTATATTATAACTGCATCATAATGCATGATACTATAACTGCATCATAATGCATCATAATTCATTATAAACTGCATCATAATGCATCATAATTCATTATATTATAACTGCATCATAATGCATGATAATCCATTATATTATAACTGCATCATAATGCATCATAATCCATTATATTATAACTGCATCATAATATATCATATTATAACTGCATCATAATCCATTATATTATAACTGCATCATAATGCATTATACTATAACTGCATCATAATCCATTATATTATAACTACATCATAATGCATGATACTATAACTTCATAATGCATGATACTATAACTGCATCATAATGCATCATAAACCATTATATTATAACTGCATCATAATCCATTATATCATCATAATGCATGATACTATAACTGCATCATAATCCATTATATTATAACTGCATCATAATGCATCATATTATAACTGCATCATAATACATTATATTATAACTGCATCATAATCCATTATATTATAACTGCATCATAATGCATCATAATCCATTATATTATAAGTGCATCATAATATTATAGTATAAATGCATCATAATGCATTATACTATAACTGCATCATAATTCATGATACTATAATTGCATCATAATGCATAATACTATAACTGCATCATAATGCATCATAATCCATATATTATAAGTGCATCATAATGCATCATAATCCATTATAACTGCATCATAATGCATGATACTATAACTGCATCATAATCCATTATGTTATAACTGCATCATAATGCATGATATTAGAACTGCATCATAGTGCATGACACTAAACTGCATCATAATCCATTATATTAGAACTGCATCATAATCCATTATATTATAACTGCATCATAATCCATTATATTAGAACTGCATCATAATCCATTATATTAGAACTGCATCATAATGTATTATACTATAATTCATAATCCATTATATCATAACTGCATCATAATCCATTATATTAGAACTGCATCATAATGCATCATAATCCATTATATTATAACTGCATCATAATATATTATATTATAACTGCATCATAATCCATTATATTATAACTGCATCATAATGCATGATACTATAACTGAATCATAATCCATTATATTATAACTACATCATAATGCATGATACTATAACTGCATCATAATGCATGATACTATAACTGCATCATAATGCATCATAAACCATTATATTATAACTGCATCATAATCCATTATATTATAAATGCATCATAATGCATGATACTATAACTGCATCATAATCCATTACATCATAATGCATCATAATCCATTATACTATAACTGCATCATAATGCATGATACTATAACTGCATCATAATCCATTATATTATAACTGCATCATAATCCATTATATTACAACTGCATCATAATGCATCATAATCCATTACATTATAACTGCATCATAATCCATTATATTATAACAGCATCATAACGTAAGATATTATAACTACATCATAATCCATTATATTTTAACTGCATCATAATGCATGATACTATAACTGCATCATAATGCATCATAATTCATTATATTGTAACTGCATCATAATGCATCATAATTCATTATATTATAACTGCATCATAATGCATCATAATCCATTATATTATAACTGCATCATAATGCATCATAATCCATTATATTATAACTGCATCATAATCCATTATATTATAACTGCATCATAATCCATTATATTATAACTGCATCATAATGCATAACTATAACTTCATAATCCATTATATTATAACTGCATCATAATGCATGATACTATAACTGCATCATAATGCATCATAATCCATTATATTATAAGTGCATCATAATCCATTATATTATAAATGCATCATAATGCATGATACTATAACTGCATCATAATTCATGATACTATAATTGCATCATAATGCATAATACTATAACTGCATCATAATGCATCATAATCCATTATATTATAAGTGCATCATAATGCATCATAATCCATTATAACTGCATCATAATGCATGATACTATAACTGCATCATAATCCATTATGTTATAACTGCATCATAATGCATGATATTAGAACTGCATCATAGTGCATGACACTAAACTGCATCATAATCCATTATATCATAACTGCATCATAATCCATTATATTAGAACTGCATCATAATGCATCATAATCCATTATATTATAACTGCATCATAATGTATCATAATCCATTATATTATAACTGCATCATAATGCATGATACTATAACTGAATCATAATCCATTATATTATAACTACATCATAATGCATGATACTATAACTGCATCATAATGCATGATACTATAACTGCATCATAATGCATCATAAACCATTATATTATAACTGCATCACAATCCATTATATTATAAATGCATTAATATGATACTATAACTGCATCATAATCCATTACATCATAATGCATCATATAAACTGCATCATAATGCATGATATATAACTGCATCATAATCCATTATATTATAACTGCATCATAATCCATTATATTATAACTGCATCATAATCATCATAATCCATATTATAACTGCATCATAATCCATTATATTATAACATCATAACGTAAGATACTATAAATCCATTATATTTTAACTGCATCATAATGCATGATACTATAACTGCATCATAATGCATCATAATTCATTATATTGTAACTGCATCATAATGCATCATAATTCATTATATTATAACTGCATCATAATGCATCATAATCCATTATATTATAACTGCATCATAATGCATCATAATCCATTATATTATAACTGCATCATAATGTATCATAATTCATTATATTATAACTGTATCATAATGCATGATACTATAACAGCATCATAATCAATTGTATTATAACTGCATCATAATTCATTATATTATAACTGCATCATAATGCATCATAATCCATTATATTATAACTGTATCATAATGCATGATACTATAACAGCATCATAATCAATTATATTATAACTGCATCATAATTCATGATACTATAATTGCATCATAATGCATAATACTATAATTGCATCATAATGCATCATAATCCATTATATTATAAGTGCATCATAATGCATCATAATCCATTATAACTGCATCATAATGCATGATACTATAACTGCATCATAATCCATTATGTTATAACTGCATCATAATGCATGATATTATAACTGCATCATAGTGCATGACACTAAACTGCATCATAATCCATTATATCATACCTGCATCATAATCCATTATATTAGAACTGCATCATAATGCATCATAATCCATTATATTATAACTGCATCATAATGTATCATAATTCATTATATTATAACTGTATCATAATGCATGATACTATAACAGCATCATAATCAATTATATTATAACTGCATCATAATTCATTATATTATAACTGCATCATAATGCATCATAATCCATTATATTATAACTGCATAATAATCCATTATATTATAACTGCATCATAATCCATTATATTACAACTGCATCATAATGCATCATAATCCATTATATTATAACTGCATAATAATCCATTATATTATAACTGCATCATAATGCATGATACTATAACTGCATCATAATGCATCATATTTCATGATATTGTAACTGCATCATAATGCATAATATTTCATTATATTATAACTGCATAATAATCCATTATATTATAACTGCATAATAATCCATTATATTATAACTGCATCATAATCCATTATATTATAACTGCATCATAATGCATCATAATCCATTATATTACAACTGCATCATAATGCATCATAATCCATTATATTATAACTGCATCATAATCCATTATATTATAACTGCATCATAATGCATGATACTATAACTGCATCATAATGCATCATATTTCATGATATTGTAACTGCATCATAATGCATCATAATTCATTATATTATAACTGCATCATAATGCATCATAATCCATTACTATAACTTATCATAATCCATTATATTATAACTGCATCATAATCCATTATATTATAACTGCATCATAATGCATCATAATCCATTATATTATAACTGCATCATAATCCATTATATTTTAACTGCATCATAATGCATCATAATCCATTATATTATAACTGCATCATAATCCATTATATTATAACTGCATCATTATCCATTATATTATAACTGAATAACTGCATCATAATGCATCATAATCCATTATATTACATTCATAATGCATCATAATCCATTACATTATAACTGCATCATAATCCATTATATTATAACTGCATCATAATGCATCATAATCCATTATATTATAACTGTATCATTGAATGATACTATAACAGCATCATAATCAATTATATTATAACTGCATCATAATGCATGATATTATAACTGCATCATAATGCATGATACTATAACTGCATCATAATGCATCATTATATATTGTAACTGCATCATAATGCATCATAATGATACTATAACTGCATCATAATGCATCATAATCCATTATACTATAACTGCATCATAATGCATCATAATCCATTATATTATAACTGCATCATAATGTATCCATTATATTATAACTGCATCATAATGCATGATACTATAACTGCATCATAATCCATTATATTATAACTGCATCATAATTCATTATATTATAATATCATAATGCATCATAATCCATTATATTATAACTGCATCATAATGCATGATACTATAACTGCATCATAATGCATATAATCCATTATATTATAACTGCATCATAATCCATTATATATAACTGCATCATAATGCATCATAATCCATTATATTATAACTGCATCATAATCCATTATATTATAAGTTCATCATAATGCATGATAATAACTGCATCATAATGCATCATATTTCATGATAATTGCATCATAATGCATCATATATTATATCATAAATCCATTATATTATAACTGCATCATAATCCATTATATTATAACTGCATCATAATGCATTATAATCTATAACTGCATCATAATCCATTATATTATAACTGCATCATAATGCATCATAATCCATTATATTATAACTGCATCATAATCCATTATATTATAACTGCATCATAATGCATGATACTATAATAATGCATCATAATCCATTATATTATAACTGCATCATAATGCATAATACATTATATTATCAAATGCATCATAATCCATTATATTATAACTGCATCATAATGCATCATAATCCATTATATTAGAACTGCATCATAATGCATCATATATCCATTATATTATAACTGCATCATAATCCATCATAATCCATTATATTATAACTGCATCATAATCCATTATATTATAACTGCATCATAATCCATTATATTATAACTGCATCATAATGCATGATACTATAACTGTATCATAATCCATTATATTATAACTACATCATAATGCATGATACTATAACTGCATCATAATGCATGATACTATAACTGCATCATAATGCATCATAAACCATTATATTATAACTGCATCATAATCCATTATATTATAAATGCATCATAATGCATGATACTATAACTGCATCATAATCCATTACATATATTCCATATACTATAACTGCATCATAATCCATGATACTATAACTGCATCATAATCCATTATATTATAACTGCATCATAATCCATTATACTATAACTGCATCATAATGCATCATAATCCATTATATTATAACTGCATCATAATCCATTATATTATAACAGCATCATAATTCATAAGATATTATAACTACATCATAATCCATTATAATAACTGCATCATAATGCATGATACTATAACTGCATCATAATGCATCATAATTCATTATATTATAACTGCATCATAATGCATCATAATTCATTATATTATAACTGCATCATAATGCATCATAATCCATTATAATAACTGCATCATCATAATCCATTATATTATAACTGCATCATAATCCATTATAATAACTGCATCATAATCCATTATTATAACTGCATCATAATGCAATACTATAACTGCATCATAATCCATTATATTATAACTACATCATAATGCATCATAATCCATTATGATACTATTCATAATGCATCATAATCCATTACATTATAATGCATCATAATCCATTATATTACAACTGCATCGTAATGCATCATAATTCATTATACTATAACAGCATCATAATCAATTATATTATAACTGCATCATAATTCATTATATTATAACTGCATCATAATGCATCATAATCCATTATATTATAAGTGCATCATAATGCATCATAATCCATTATAACTGCATCATAATGCATGATACTATAACTGCATCATAATCCATTATGTTATAACTGCATCATAATGCATGATACTATAACTGCATCATAATGCATGATACTATAACTGCATCATAATCCATTATATTAGAACTGCATCATAATCCATTATATGCATCATAATGCATCATAATCCATTATATTATAACTGCATCATAATGTATCATAATCCATTATATTATAACTGCATCATAATGCATGATACTATAACTGAATCATAATGCATTATACTATAACTACATCATAATGCATGATACTATAACTGCATCATAATGCATGATACTATAACTGCATCATAATGCATCATAAACTATTATATTATAACTGCATCATAATCCATTATATTATAAATGCATCATCATGGATACTATAACTGCATCATAATCCATTACATCATAATGCATCATAATCCATTATACTATAACTGCATCATAATGCATGATACTATAACTGCATCATAATCCATTATATTATAACTGCATCATAATCCATTATATTACAACTGCATCATAATGCATCATAATCCATTACATTATAACTGCATCATAATCCATTATATTATAACAGCATCATAACGTAAGATATTATAACTACATCATAATCCATTATATTTTAACTGCATCATAATGCATGATACTATAACTGCATCATAATGCATCATAATTCATTATATTGTAACTGCATCATAATGCATCATAATTCATTATATTATAACTGCATCATAATGCATCATAATCCATTATATTATAACTGCATCATAATGCATCATAATCCATTATATTATAACTGCATCATAATGTATCATAATTCATTATATTATAACTGTATCATAATGCATGATACTATAACAGCATCATAATCAATTGTATTATAACTGCATCATAATTCATTATATTATAACTGCATCATAATGCATCATAATCCATTATATTATAACTGTATCATAATGCATGATACTATAACAGCATTATAATCAATTATATTATAACTGCATCATAATTCATGATACTATAATTGCATCATAATGCATAATACTATAATTGCATCATAATGCATCATAATCCATATATTATAAAATGCATCATAATGCATCATAATCTATAACTGCATCATAATGCATGATACTATAACTGCATCATAATCCATTATGTTATAACTGCATCATAATGCATGATATTATAATGCATCATAAGTGCATGACACTAAACTGCATCATAATCCATTATAACTGCATCATAATCCATTATATTAGAACTGCATCATAATGCATCATAATCCATTATATTATAACTGCATCATAATGTATCATAATTCATTATATTATAACTGTATCATAATGCATGATACTATAACAGCATCATAATCAATTATATTATAACTGCATCATAATCCATTATATTATAACTGCATCATAATGCAACATAATCCATTATATTACAACTGCATAATAATCATAATGTATCATAATCCATTATATTACAACTGTATCATAATGCATCATAATCCATTATATTATAACTGCATAATAATCCATTATATTATAACTGCATCATAATGCATGATACTATAACTGCATCATAATGCATCATATTTCATGATATTGTAACTGCATCATAATGCATAATATTTCATTATATTATAACTGCATAATAATCCATTATATTATAACTGCATAATAATCCATTATATTATAACTGCATCATAATCCATTATATTATAACTGCATCATAATGCATCATAATCCATTATATTACAACTGCATCATAATGCATCATAATCCATTATATTATAACTGCATAATAATCCATTATATTATAACTGCATCATAATGCATGATACTATAACTGCATCATAATGCATCATATTTCATGATATTGTAACTGCATCATAATGCATAATAATTCATTATATTATAACTGCATCATAATGCATCATAATCCATGATACTATAACAGCATCATAATCAATTATATTATAACTGCATCATAATTCATTATATTATAACTGCATCATAATGCATCATAATCCATTATATTATAACTGCATCATAATGCATCATAATCCATTATATTATAACTGCATCATAATGCATCATATTATAACTGCATCATAATCCATTATATTATAACTGCATCATAATCCATTATATTATAACTGCATCATAATCCATTATATTATAACTGCATCATAATGCATCATAATCCATTACATCATAATGCATCATAATCCATTATATTACAACTGCATCATAATGCATCATAATCCATTACATTATAACTGCATCATAATCCATTATATTATAACTGCATCATAATGCATCATAATCCATTATATTATAACTGTATCATAATGCATGATACTATAACAGCATCATAATCAATTATATTATAACTGCATCATAATTCATGATACTATAATTGCATCATAATGCATAATACTATAACTGCATCATAATGCATCATAATTCATTATATTATAACTGCATCATAATGCATCATAATCCATTATATTATAACTGCATCATAATGCATCATAATCCATTATATTATAACTGCATCATAATGCATCATAATTCATTATATTATAACTGCATCATAATGCATCATAATCCATTATATTATAATTCATGATCATAATGCATCATTGTGATATTATAACTGCATCATAATGCATCATAATTCATTATATATAACTGCATCATAATGCATCATAATCCCATTATGTTATAACTGCATCATAATGCATCATAA
>NW_027009027.1:0-59026 GCF_036934945.1 Oncorhynchus masou masou | reverse complement strand
GCAAAGGATTAGCATTTCAATTGTTATAATTATCAACTGTGTGTTGTCTCATCTCAGTCGACCCCCACTTCCCCTTTGTACACCATGCCACGATGCCGGTTTGTCTCACTAGGGAAACTCCATTATCATTTCCTTGTAACAATCTACTGTTAATTTATGCATTTCTGTGAATTACTTAGTTAGTAAATAAATTATTTAAGACAATTGATGTATGGATGACTCATAGTGAAGACTGGGTTTGTGCAGATAACCAAGACTTTACAACGTTTGGGATGAGACTAACATGAGGTAAAATAGAGAATAAGTCATTAATCAGAAGACTAATTGATCAGATATTAAAATATCTGAATAGATATATTAGGAAAATTATAACTTTGTAATCTGAGTATTTTCCTTGGTGCCCCGACTTCCTAGATAATTGATTAATCAGTTTAATTGCGTAATAATAATTACCAAGAGTTATTTGATAAATAGGTCTTCAGTTTTAATGATGCCAAGACACGACACACGTCTTGGGTCTGGTTTTTAAAAATGTGTTTTTTTATCCAGTTTCCAGTTAGGATTCTATATTACTGAAGTGCTGATATTTCTTTATTCTCTTTGTCTTAATTCATGTGAGTCATTTTTTATTTCTTAGTCATTTTAATAAAGGATGCAGAAAGCATCCAGTTGATTTCTCTGATGTGAATTACATTACGCTGAGTCACATTATTTCAGATTGTGGTTCTGGAGCTGTAAAGGTCAGATCATTCATTTGATGGTGTCTTGAGATGAGTGTGTTGTAGGAACCTTTACTTCAGATCCCACATTTCCGTGTTGTCACCTTACGTGTATTGGGGTTGCGCGGCCAGTCATCACAGAAACCCCAACTTGCCGTCCTTTCTGAGGTGATGACACCCTCAATAATGTGTGTCTTAAGTTAAAGGCCTTGACTTGAGTTGACTTAACGAGACCACCTTGTAGCTGAGACGACCCAAGTCTTGTTCTTCTGTGTCTGTCTGACTGATGCTGAGGCAGAAACGATAGAGGTGTGAGGTTGTGGGTTCTCTGACTGAGCGAAGTTTCCTTTAAATCAAACACAAACACACGGCCGCTCAATAACACCTTATTTTAGCAGCAGAGCTAAAGGGGTCTTGGGTTGGAATCCCTAGGAAACAGGTAGTTTTGACACATTCTGGGGAAGTTCTTTGGTGATGCAATAAAGTTCAGGTTGGTATGAAGTTTGTTGACTTCTGTGTTGCTAGATGTAGAGAACAGAGCCCTGTCTGTTGACTTCTGTGTTGTTAGATGAAGAGAACAGAGCCCTGTCTGTTGACTTCTGTGTTGTTAGATGAAGAGAACAGAGCCCTGTCTGTTGGCTTCTGTGTTGCTAGATGAAGAGAACAGAGCCCTGTCTGTTGGCTTCTGTGTTGCTAGATGAAGAGAACAGAGCCCTGTCTGTTGACTTCTGTGTTGCTAGATGAAGAGAACAGAGCCAGTAGCATCACTTTCAGACAAGTTGAGTTGGTGTGATATATAGGAGGTGACCTGGGCTGGGTTGGTGTGATATATAGAAAAGTAGTTCTTGTAAAAATTGCACATTTGCATCAACAATATTACATCCCAAATGGCAAACTATTCCCTACATAGTGCACTACGCTTTGGGCCCTGGTCAAAAGTAGTGAACTATATATGGTGTGATTTTGGATACATACAGAGGCTGAGTTTCCACACTGTGAGCATTACTAGAAATTGAAGGTGTATAGCAGCACAGTTATTTCCAAACCACAGTGAATTGTCTACCAAGGTAAAGTGTCTCTGTGGCTGCTACACTTCCTGAATTCCCCACAGGAAGTATGATGCTGGGTAGCACTCAGCTATTTCTACCAAAATGAAACTACATCTCTTATCTTTATCTAATCTAATCTTATCTTTATCTAATCTTATCTTTATCTAATCTTATCTTTGTCATCTTATCTTTGTCATCTAATCTTATCTTTATCTAATCTTATCTTTTATCTTATCTTTGTCATCTTATCTTTGTCATCTTATCTATATGTCATCTTATCTATATGTCATCTTATCTATATGTCATCTTATCGAATAAATGAAATACAATATTTGTTATTATAGAAAACAATGGAATGGCAGAACTTTATTAATGTTGTCATCCAAAATAGTTTGTCAAAATGTGTATTGGGATGGATTTGATCAACTCTGTACTAAAGGGATAAATGATCAATTGACAGAGAGAAGTGATTTCTGTCCAACCACAAAGTGGATAACTTGTCATCGTACTGCTGATGTAACTGATACCAACGTAGGGCCTTTCTTCCAGTCAGTCACTGATTATAGAAGGAGAACTGTTTCCTCCAGTCAGTCAGAACTGAGAGAAGGAGAAATGTTTCCGATTGGCTCTCAGGCTGACATAGTGACATGCGTGTTGGTGGAGAGTATTTCCGTAAAGCAGTCTGTGGTTTGCTGCTGTCTGACTGAGTCTAACAGAATCAAATCAAATCTAATCAAATTTTATTTGTCACATACACATGGTTAGCAGATGTTAATGCGAGTGTAGCGAAATGCTTGTGCTTCTAGTTCCGACAATGCAGTAGTAACCAACGAGTAATCGAACCTAACAATTTCACAACAACAACCTTATACACACAAGTGTAAAGAGATGAAGAATACGTACATAAAGATATATGAATGAGTGATGGTACAGAGCGGCATACGCAAGATGCAGTAGATGGTTTCGAGTACAGTATATACATATGAGATGAGTAATGTAGGATATGTGAACATTATATTAAGTGGCATTGTTTAAAGTGGCTAGGGATATATTTTTTACATCAATTTTTCCATTATTAAAGTGGCTGGAGTTGAGTCAGTATGTTGGCAGCATCCACTCAATGTTAGTGGTGGCTGTTTAACAGTCTGATGGCCTTGAGATAGAAGCTGTTTTTCAGTCTCTCGGTCCCAGCTTTGATGCACCTGTACTGACCTCGCCTTCTGGATGATAGCAGGGTGAACAGGCAGTGGCTCGGGTGGTTGATGTCCTTGATGATCTTTATGGCCTTCCTGTGACATCGGGTGGTGTAGGTGTCCTGGAGGGCAGGTAGTTTGCCCCCGGTGATGCGTTGTGCAGACCTCACTACCCTCTGTAGAGCCTTACGGTTGTGGGCGGAGCAGTTGCCGTACCAGCCGGTGATACAGCCTGTAAAAGTTTGAGAGTGCTTTTGGTGACAAGCCGAAAAGGAACTTAAAACTTACTACACTCTCTACTACTGTCCCGTTGATGTGGATAGGGGGGTGCTCCCTCTGCTGTTTCCTGAAGTCCACGATCATCTCCTTTGTTTTGTTGACGTTGAGTGTGAGGTTATTTTCCTGACACCACACTCCGAGGGCCCTTACCTCCTGAGGAACTTAAAACTTACTACCCTCTCTACTACTGTCCCGTCGATGTGGATAGGGGGGGTGCTCTCTGCTGTTTCCTGAAGTCCACGATCATCTCCTTTGTTTTGTTGACGTTGAGTGTGAGGTTATTTTCCTGACATCACACTCCGAGGGCCCTCACCTCCTTCCTGTATGCCGTCTCGTCGTTGTTGGTAATCAAGCCGACTACGGCAGTGTCGTCTGCAAACTTGATGAATGAGTTGGAGGCGTGCGTGGCCACGCAGTCGTGGGTGAACAGGGAGTACAGGAGAGGGCTCAGAACACACCCTGTGGGGCCCCCGTGTTGAGGATCAGCGGGGTGGAGATGTTGTTACCTACCCCCACCACCTGGGGGCGGCCCGTGAGGAAGTACAGGACCCCCAGTTGCACAGGGCAGGGTCGAGACCCAGGGTCTCGAGCTTGATGACGAGTTTGGAGGGTACTATGGTGTTAAATGCTGAGCTGTGTTGATGAACAGCATTCTGCATAGGTATTCCTCTTGTCCAGGTGGGTTAGGGCAGTGTGCAGTGTGGTTGCGATTGCGTTGTCTGTGGACCTATTGGGGCGGTAAGCAAATTGGAGTGGGTCTAGGGTGTCAGGTAGGGTGGAGGTGATATGGTCCTTGACTAGTCTCTCAAAGCACTTCATGATGACAGAAGTGAGTGCTATGGGGCATTAGTTGTTTAGCTCAGTTGCCTTAGCTTGCTTGGGAACAGGAACAATGTGGAAACAGCAGACTGGGATAAGGATAGATTGAATATGTCCGTAAACACACCAGCCAGCTGGTCTGCGCATGCTCTGAGGCCGCGGCTGGGGATGCCGTCTGGGCCTGCAGCCTTGCGAGGGTTAACACGTTTAAATGTTTTACTCACGTCAGCTGCAGTGAAGGAGAGTCCGCAGGTTTTGGTAGCGAGCCGTGTCAGTGGCACTGTATTGTCTTCAAAGCGAGCAAAGAAGTTGTTTAGTCTGTCTGGGAGCAAGACATCCTGGTCTGCGACGGGGTTGGTTTTCTTATTATAATCCGTGATTGACTGTAGACCCTGCCACATACCTCTTGTGTCTGAGCCGTTGAATTGCGACTCTAATTTGTCTCTATACTGACGCTTAACTTGTTTGATTGCCTTGCGGAGGGAATAGCTACACTGTTTGTATTCGGTCATGTTTCCGCTCACCTTGCCCTGGTTAAAAGCAGTGGTTCGCGCTTTCAGTTTTGCACGAATGCTGCCATCAATCCACGGTTTCTGGTTTGGGAATGTTTTAATCGTTGCTGTGGGTACGACATCGCCGATGCACTTGCTAATAAACTTGCTCACCGAATCAGCGTATTCGTCAATGTTGTTTGACGCAATGCGGAACATATCCCAATCCACGTGATGGAAGCAATCTTGAAGCGTGGAATCAGATTGGTCGGACGGACCAGCGTTGAACAGACCTGAGCGCGGGAGCTTCATGTTTTAGTTTCTGTCTATAGGCAAGGAGCAACAAAATGGAGTTGTGGTCAGCTTTTCCTAAAGGAGTAGCGGGGGAGGGCCTTATATGCGTTGCGGAAGATAGAATAACAATGATCCAGGGTTTTACCAGTAGCACAACCGATATGCAGACAGAATTTAGGGAGTCTTGTTTTCTGATTAGCCTTGTTAAAATCCCTAGCTACAATGAATGCAGCCTCAGGATATGTGGTTTCCAGTTTGTATAGAATCAAATAAAGTTTGTTCAGGGCCATCGATGTGTCTGCTTGGGGGGGAATATATGCGGCTGTGATTATAATCGAAGAGAATTCTCTTGGTAGATAATGTGGTCGACATTTGATTGTGAGGAATTCTAAGTCAGGTGAACAGAAGGACTCTAGTTCCTGTATGTTGTTATGATCACACCACGTCTCGTTAATCATAAGGCATCTTTCTTACCAGAAAGATGCTTGTTTCTGTCAGCGGAATGCGTGAAGAAACCAGCTGACTGCACCGACTCCGATAGCGTGTCTCGAGTGAGCCATGTTTCCGTGAAGCAAAGAACGTTAGTCTCTGTCTCTCTGGAATGCTACCCTTGCTCGGATTTCATCAACCTTGTTGTCAAGAGACTGCACATTGGCGAGTAGTATGCTCGGGAGCGGTGCGCGATGGCCCGTCTCCGGAGCCTGACCAGAAGACCGCTTCGTCTGCCCCTTTTACGGCGTTGTTGTTTTGGTTCTCCGGCTGGGGTCCGATCCATTGTCCTGGGTGGAAGGCAAAACACAGGATCCGCTTGGGGAAAGTCCTATTCCTGGTTGTAATGATGGTGAGTTGATGTTGCTCTTATATCCAGTAGTTCCTCCCGACTGTATGTCATGAAACCTAAGATTACCTGTAAGAAAGAACACGTAAAAAACAAACAAAATACTGCATAGTTTCCTAGGAAAGCGAAGCGAGGCAGCCATCGCTGTCGGCCCTCAGACAGTGCAGGCAGAATACCAGTGGCAGGCTACCAGTTGCAGGCTACCAGTGGCAGGCTACCAGTGGCAGGATACCAGTGGCAGGCTACCAGTGGCAGGCTACCAGTGGCAGGCTACCAGTGGCATGATACCAGTGGCAGGCTACCAGTGGCAGGATACCAGTGGCAGGATACCAGTGGCAGGCTACCAGTTGCAGGCTACCAGTTGCAGGATACCAGTGACAGGCTACCAGTGACAGGCTTCAGCTGTGCATGGTCCTTACCAGTTGATATTGTCCTGTAGGTATGATATTGCAGGCATATCCAGTGGCATGATATTGTCCAGTGGCAGTATGATATTGTCCTGTAGGTATGATACCAGTGGCATGATATTGTCCAGTGGCAGTATGATATTGTCCAGTAGGTATGATATTGTCCTGTAGGTATGATATTGTACAGTCCTGTAGGTATGATATTGTCCTGTAGGTATGATATTGATACCTGTAGGTATGATATTGTCCTGTAGGTATGATATTGTCCTGTAGGTATGATATTGTCCTGTACCAGTACAATCCTGTAGGTATGATATTGTCCTGTAGGTATGATACTGTCCTGTAGGTATGATATTGTTTGTAGGTATGATATTGTCCTGTCAGTGTCCTGTAGGTATGATATTGTCCTGTAGGTATGATATTGTCCTGTAGGTATGATATTGATATTGTCCTGTAGGTATGATATTGTCCTGTCAGGTGTAGGTATGATATTGTCCTGTAGGTATGATATTGTCCTGTAGGTATGATATTGTCCTGTAGGTATGATATTGTCCTGTACAGGTATGATATTGTCCTGTCAGTACAGTCCTGTAGGTATGATATTGTCCTGTAGGTATGATATTGTCCTGTAGGTATGATATTGTCCTGTAGGTATGATATTGTCCTGTAGGTATGATATTGTCCTGTAGGTATGATATTGTCCTGTCGGTACAGTCCTGTAGGTATGATATTGTCCTGTCAGTTATTGAGTTATTGCTCCAGAACAGTAGCAGTAGCATGCTAGTTGATCTCAGGCAGCCCACCTAAACAAGGGTTGTGGTCTGAGAAAAGTGGTTGTTTTGTGGTCTGAGATCGGCATGGTCGTGTCAGAGGCCGACCCCTTCCAGGAACTCAAGCTGAGCCACACAGGCAGACGGTAGTGAGTGGGATGGAGGAGCTCAGGTCCTCAGCAGTACTCCGTTTCTAAGCCATTTTATACAGTAACTATTAACTAAGCCTGTGCTGTCTCCTCAGAGGAGAGATGCAGATTACTATGTAGGATAATGTATAGAATGTGTCTCTCTCTCCTCTCTCTGTCTGTCTCCCTCTCTCCTCTCTCTCTCTCTTCCTCTCTGTCTTTCTTTCTCTCCCTCCATCTCAAATCAGATGTGAGTTATAAATTATTACCACTAGGGGGAGTAAATCCAAGCAAATGAGACACCTTTTAGTTTCACGTGGTTGAATACCAGTAGATTCACAAGACTGAAATCTGAGCACTACTTTCTCACAGGATACGTTCCAAATGGCACCTTATACCCTACAGAGTGCACTACATTGACCACTACTTTGTGTTATGAAGGACATAGGGTGCCGTTTGGGACTCCAACAAGTTCAAGACAATGCTGATCACCTATTAAAATCACAAGATGCAGTGATGGATGGAATGGAATGGATTGGTTGACACGTCACAAACGGCTGTTTCTCATATCGTTTTGGGTTCATAAGTGATTGGATTTATTCGGTGGTTCATTTGTAAATCGGGAGGTGCCGGAACAAAAAGTGAGAACGAGAGAGAGAGGGAGGGTGACCTGGGGAGTTCTGTAGCGGAACGCATGAGAAAGAATAATCTCCTTTCAAATGAAGCGTCATGCATATCGTCGTATTTGCGTAGTGACAACGAGCAGAAGAGTTGAGGCTCTTACTGAAGTTGCACACGTGGGGAACATTTTTAGTAGCCCGGGATCCGGGAAACGTGGCGTTTTATCAACGCATTTCATCTAATTCTATGTCATTTTACATGTGTCACGTTCTGACCTTAGTTCCTTTGTTTTGTTTTAGTATGGTCAGGGTGTGAGTTGGGTGGGTTGTCTATGATTTTCTATTTCTGTGTATGGCCTGATATGGTTCTCAATCAGAGGCAGCTGTCAATCGTTGTCCCTGATTGAGAACCATATTTAGGTAGCCTGTTTTCCATTATGTTTTGTGGTGGTTGTTTTCAGTCTTTGTGTGTCTACATTAGACAGAACTGTTCCAGTTATTTTGTTGTTCAGTGTTTTGATTATTATAAAAAATCATGAGCACTTACGACGCTGCACCTTGGTCCTCACCTTCTTCCACCACCGACGGCAGTAACAACATGACTGGAGACTTTGACAGAATATGTTTGAATATGGAGGTGAAAGGAGCGCACACCTGTTTAAGCGAGTTGATGTCTAGCGGAGTAGAACACTTGATAAAGAAAAGGAGAGTCACTATAGGAGCTCAGATGCAGTAATTGAATAACCTGCAGTAATATAGGAGCTCAGATGCAGTAATTGAATAACCTGCAGTAATATAGGAGCTCAGATGCAGTAATTGAATAACCTGCAGTAATATAGGATATCAGATGGAGTAATTGAATAACCTGCAGTAATATAGGAGCTCAGATGCAGTAATTGAATAACCTGCAGTAATATAGGAGCTCAGATGCAGTAATTGAATAACCTGCAGTAATATAGGAGCTCAGATGCAGTAATTGAATAACCTGCAGTAATATAGGAGCTCAGATGCAGTAATTGAATAACCTGCAGTAATATAGGAGATCAGATGGAGTAATTGAATAACCTGCAGTAATACAGGAGCTCAGATGCAGTAATTGAATAACCTGCAGTAATATAGGAGATCAGATGGAGTAATTGAATAACCTGCAGTAATACAGGAGCTCAGATGGAGTAATTGAATAACCTGCAGTAATACAGGAGCTCAGATGCAGTAATTGAATAACCTGCAGTAATATAGGAGATCAGATGGAGTAATTGAATAACCTGCAGTAATACAGGAGCTCAGATGGAGTAATTGAATAACCTGCAGTAATATAGGAGCTCAGATGGAGTAATTGAATAACCTGCAGTAATACAGGAGCTCAGATGGAGTAATTGAATAACCTGCAGTAATACAGGAGCTCAGATGGAGTAATTGAATAACCTGCAGTAATATAGGAGATCAGATGGAGTAATTGAATAACCTGCAGTAATATAGGAGCTCAGATGCAGTAATTGAATAACCTGCAGTAATATAGGAGCTCAGATGCAGTAATTGAATAACCTGCAGTAATATAGGAGCTCAGATGCAGTAATTGAATAACCTGCAGTAATATAGGAGCTCAGATGCAGTAATTGAATAACCTGCAGTAATATAGGAGATCAGATGGAGTAATTGAATAACCTGCAGTAATACAGGAGCTCAGATGCAGTAATTGAATAACCTGCAGTAATATAGGAGATCAGATGGAGTAATTGAATAACCTGCAGTAATACAGGAGCTCAGATGGAGTAATTGAATAACCTGCAGTAATACAGGAGCTCAGATGCAGTAATTGAATAACCTGCAGTAATATAGGAGATCAGATGGAGTAATTGAATAACCTGCAGTAATACAGGAGCTCAGATGGAGTAATTGAATAACCTGCAGTAATATAGGAGCTCAGATGGAGTAATTGAATAACCTGCAGTAATACAGGAGCTCAGATGCAGTAATTGAATAAACTGCAGTAATACAGGTGCTCAGATGCAGTAATTGAATAACCTGCAGTAATATAGGAGCTCAGATGGAGTAATTGAATAACCTGCAGTAATATAGGAGCTCAGATGGAGTAATTGAATAACCTGCAGTAATATAGGAGCTCAGATGGAGTAATTGAATAACCTGCAGTAATATAGGAGCTCAGATGGAGTAATTGAATAACCTGCAGTAATATAGGAGCTCAGATGGAGTAATTGAATAACCTACAGTAATATAGGAGCTCAGATGGAGTAATTGAATAACCTGCAGTAATATAGGAGCTCAGATGCAGTAATTGAATAACCTGCAGTAATATAGGAGCTCAGATGGAGTAATTGAATAACCTGCAGTAATATAGGAGCTCAGATGAGTAATTGAATAACCTGCAGTAATATAGGAGCTCAGATGGAGTAATTGAATAACCTGCAGTAATATAGGAGCTCAGATGCAGTAATTGAATAACCTGCAGTAATATAGGAGCTCAGATGCAGTAATTGAATAACCTACAGTAATATAGGAGCTCAGATGCAGTAATTGAATAAACTGCAGTAATATAGGAGCTCAGATGCAGTAATTGGATAACCTACAGTAATATAGGAGCTCAGATGCAGTAATTGAATAACCTGCAGTAATATAGGAGCTCAGATGCAGTAATTGAATAACCTGCAGTAATATAGGAGCTCAGATGCAGTAATTGAATAAACTGCAGTAATATAGGAGCTCAGATGCAGTAATTGGATAACCTACAGTAATATAGGAGCTCAGATGCAGTAATTGAATAACCTGCAGTAATATAGGAGCTCAGATGCAGTAATTGAATAACCTGCAGTAATATAGGAGCTCAGATGCAGTAATTGAATAAACTGCAGTAATATAGGAGCTCAGATGCAGTAATTGAATAACCTGCAGTAATATAGGAGCTCAGATGCAGTAATTGAATAAACTGCAGTAATATAGGAGCTCAGATGCAGTAATTGAATAAACTGCAGTAATATAGGAGCTCAGATGCAGTAATTGAATAACCTGCAGTAATATAGGAGCTCAGATGCAGTAATTGAATAACCTGCAGTAATATAGGAGCTCAGATGCAGTAATTGAATAAACTGCAGTAATATAGGAGCTCAGATGCAGTAATTGAATAACCTGCAGTAATATAGGAGCTCAGATGCAGTAATTGAATAACCTGCAGTAATATAGGAGCTCAGATGCAGTAATTGAATAACCTGCAGTAATATAGGAGCTCAGATGCAGTAATTGAATAAACTGCAGTATTATCCAACGTTTCCACAGACAAGCTGTCTGATGTAGAACCTGTTTTAACACCAAGCGACTGATCAAAATGGAAGGGTACTTTGACTCTGACCAACAGAATCTGAGATCAATCAAAACAACCTTGTCTTGAATCCATCAACAGCCCCGTCCAAGGTGTGTGGAGAGACATGTTGTAGGCTACAGTATGAGGAGGAAATTAGAGTCCTAAAAATGCTTTCCAGTTTCACTGACTCACCCAATGATACGTAGCTCACTATCTGGTGATGGTCGATGCAGCTCAAAAACATATCTCTCGTTTTACAATATTTGGAAGTTGATAAATGTGTTGGTAGTCTATAGCATAGAGTCTTCTCTTTTCAGCAGGAGACATTTGCTATCCAACATGTGTTTTCCTAGATTGTATTTGAAATATTGCAAAAGGCCTGTTGTGTCTGCATGCTGTTTTTTCACTGAGGCTTCGATCACACTACAGTGTCTGACATTTTGGTTACACCAGAATTACATTCATTTCCAATCCAACGCTGCGTTTGCGTTGCAGAGACAGTTGCATTGCGTTCGGTGTGGTGCATTCGTTGGATGTATCGAACATATGCGTCAAACTGAATGCGTTGACGGCTTGACAGAAATGATAGCAGAAGGAGAATGTTGACCTGTTGTTGAATACATAAACAGATGAAGCTGCGTATTATTTTGCGAATTGTCACTGTTGGTGTCTTCGAAGACAGATTTGCTGCGCGTTCCCGACTATAGAGTTCCTTGTTATTGGGCTACAATCCACAGCTATTTAAAAATATATATTTATCCTCTGTGGCTAAATTTTAGGTCTTCTCGTGGTGTAGTAGGCTATTCTGAATAATTTAATTTATTTCTGACAGCGGTAATTTAGCTTTGGCAAATGTATTTCAATTTCAGGGGTGCTGCACACCACGCGATTCTATGAGGAAATAAATGATGAAGTTCAACGCTGGAGAGATGAGTTACAGGGTCATGTCTATCAGGGCAGAGAGGGTGAGAGATCATAGAACAATAATCTCCTTCTAGATATGTGAGAGATACTGGCGCAATGTTCACACAGCCACGCGTTTGTCTCAAAAATAGGTTTTGCACAAATTATAAACCCGGTCCAACCCAAATCTACTCATAGAATATTAGGCCTGGTCTGAAAATGTACTTTTTCACATGTTTTTTTGTGGGGCCGGATAATTAACAAAGAAGCAGCTTGAATAAACTTTGATCGCTTTTGTTAGAGTTTACATTGCAAAAAGTGAATAAAAATGTTTAATGCAACAAGAGGTTCCGGAACAAGACATTCCAAAACCGAGGCTCAAATTAAGCACTGCGATTTGTCGCAAGTCGCATGTTTGAAATTTAAGTGCTCATCGTTCCTTCGTGATTCCCTCCTGAAAATCACGAGATTTAGAAAACTCCTCATTTTAGAAATACAAATTGTATTTTATTTTGATAATTAAAAGGCAGACGGATATTTGGTATAAAAAACATTCACTTAAACAATACATTAAATATGATTTGCAAAGACAAAAGTGATTTTAAAAATTATAATTTTGACTACAACTATGTTCACCTGTCACAGACAATAACATCCTCATTTATATGAAAAATAATAATAATATCATATTTTATAAAAAACAATAAATATGAACCTAAGTAAATATAACTAAAGGAAAACATGTATTAGGAAAATACACTTTTCCTATTTAAATACTAAAATACTGCTAAAATCCTACATTGAGTAGAAATGATTCAAAGCTTTGACAATTGCATTGATGGGTGGAAGGATGGAAGACTACTGGCATTTATCCTTTCTCTCTCTCATGTCACTGATCCAAAGGAGGACGGTCCTGAACTCTCCGATGGCCTTGTAAGTCCCGTTGGTGTCCAGCTGCCAAAAGAGGGAATGAATGGTTGACAACACATCATAAACACACTCTACTTTTGGATACTAGAGTCATAGGGGATGGAACTGATTGGATACTATAGTCATAGGGGATAGAACTGATGGGATACTAGAGTCATAGGGGATGGAACTGATGGGATACTAGAGTCATAGGGGATGGAACTGATTGGATACTATAGTCATAGGGGATAGAACTGATGGGATACTATAGTCATAGGGGATGGAACTGATTGGATACTATAGTCATAGGGGATGGAACTGATGGGATACTAGAGTCATAGGGGATGTAACTGATTGGATACTATAGTCATAGGGGATGGAACTGATTGGATACTATAGTCATAGGGGATGGAACTGATTGGATACTAGAGTCATAGGGGTGGAACTGATTGGATACTATAGTCATAGGGGATGGAACTGATTGGATACTAGAGTCATAGGGGATGGAACTGATTGGATACTAGAGTCATAGGGGTGGAACTGATTGGATACTATAGTCATAGGGGATGGAACTGATTGGATACTAGAGTCATGGGGGATGGAACTGATTGGATACTATAGTCAGGGGATGGAACTGATTGGATACTATAGTCATAGGGGATGGAACTGATGGGATACTAGAGTCATAGGGGATGGAACTGATTGGATACTATAGTCAGGGGATGGAACTGATTGGATACTATAGTCATAGGGGATGGAACTGATTGGATACTATAGTCATAGGGGATGGAACTGATGGGATACTAGAGTCATAGGGGATGGAACTGATTGGATACTATAGTCATAGGGGATGGAACTGATTGGATACTATAGTCATAGGGGATGGAACTGATGGGATACTAGAGTCATAGGGGATGGAACTGATTGGATACTATAGTCATAGGGGATGGAACTGATTGGATACTATAGTCATAGGGGATGGAACTGATTGGATACTATAGTCATAGGGGATGGAACTGATTGGATACTAGAGTCATAGGGGATGGAACTGATTGGATACTAGAGTCATAGCGGATGGATCTGATTGGATACTATAGTCATAGGGGATGGATCTGATTGGATACTAGAGTCATAGGGGATGGAACTGATTGGATACTATAGTCATGGAACTGATTGGATACTAAGTCATAGGGGATGATCTGGATACTAGAGTCATAGCGGATGGATCTGATTGGATACTATAGTCATAGGGGATGGATCTGATTGGATACTAGAGTCATAGGGGATGGAACTGATTGGATACTATAGTCATAGGGGATGGAACTGATTGGATACTATAGTCATAGGGGATACTGATTGGAGTCATAGGGGATGGAACTGATTGGATACTATAGTCATAGGGGATGGATCTGATTGGATACTAGAGTCATAGGGGATGGAACTGATTGGATACTATAGTCATAGGGGATGGAACTGATTGGATACTAGAGTCATAGGGGATGGAACTGATTGGATACTAGAGTCATAGGGGATGGAACTGATTGGATACTAGAGTCATAGGGGATGGATCTGATTGGATACTATAGTCATAGGGGATGGAACTGATTGGATACTATAGTCATAGGGGATGGAACTGATTGGATACTATAGTCATAGGGGATGGAACTGATTGGATACTATAGTCATAGGGGATGGAACTGATTGGATACTATAGTCATAGGGGATGGAACTGATTGATACTATAGCCATAGGGGATGGAACTGATTGGATACTAGAGTCATAGGGGATGGATCTGATTGGATACTAGAGTCATAGGGGATGGATCTGATTGGATACTATAGTCATAGGGGATGGAACTGATTGGATACTATAGTCATAGGGGATGGAACTGATTGGATACTAGAGTCATAGGGGATGGAACTGATTGGATACTAGAGTCATAGGGGATGGATCTGATTGGATACTAGAGTTCAATCTCAGGTAAATGTCAACAGTTGAGGAATCGGTAAAAGAGGTCAATTAGATCTGGAGATGAGTTTTGTTTTGCCATAAAGCACCATGTTGAGATGTGTAAGAGGGTTGGATAAGTCATATTCACCTTCTTAAATGTGTTCTCCATCTTCCTGACGGTTGTCTTGGTCCATGTTGCTCTAGTTGGGCACTCCACCAGCTGTAGAGAGGAACAACGGTCAGTGGTCTTTTCTGTTTGTCTGTCCGTCTACTATATCTTACAATAACATGGGTGGGTGGTCAGTGTTTTCTGCAGGTATACAACTACATCCATCCTGCTAGTCTGCAGTAAAAGTCCCTGGAATAACCTTCTGGGCTGCCACACTGGCCGAACCTTTCCAGTTGAACCTGGAACCTCTCTGAAAAGGGTCTTCGAGGAACCCCTGTGTAAATGTTGGAGACAGAACCTTGTTGTGATGGGAGGGGTTCCATTTTGAGCCTTTTATATTGTAGAGGTGACAGCCTATCAGATTGGAGGTGGGGTCTGATTGGAGGTGGGGTCTGATTGGAGGTGGGGTCTGATTGGAGGTGGGGCTGATTGGAGGTGGGGTCTGATTGGAGGTGGGGTCAGATTGGAGGTGGGGCTGATTGGAGGTGGGGTCTGATTGGAGGTGGGGTCAGATTGGAGGTGGGGTCTGATTGGAGGTGGGGTCAAATTGGAGGTGGGGCTGATTGGAGGTGGGGGCTGATTGGAGGTGGGGTCAGATTGGAGGTGGGGCTGATTGGAGGTGGGGTCTGTTTGGAGGTGGGGTCAGATTGGAGGTGGGGCTGATTGGAGAATTTCAGACAGTTGTTTTTGGTCACCCGTTAGTGTAAATGTAGTTCCTGTTCATCATGTTAAAATTAATTAAAATGTGCCTTGAATATTTATGAATATTACTTATTATAATATTCATAATTTAAACATTGCTGATTACATACAGTAATAAAGTGGTAACTATTCCAACTTTGGGATTTGCATAGGCTCTTGAGGAAGTCCTACACCTCTGTTAGCCTCATTGAAGCTACAACACTGTCAGTGTTTAACCTTAACATGTGATGACAATACAACAGAACAGATGAACAGAAATGACATTTCCTCTAACAGGTGGTCAAATAAAGAACTATCTTAAAGTTCAATACTCACACAAGATTGGACATCTGTTGTCAGCCTTGCCAGAAGATCCTCAAAGTGTTTGGGGTGGAGACCTTCCACAGACTTCTGGTTGAACACGTTGGAATAGACATCCAATATCTTGTTGATTTCCCAGATGCCAAGTTGTTTCTAAAAAATAAAATGAAAACAATTCAGGTTGTTGCTTTGCTTTGTTTAATAAAATGCAAAAGTAGTTCAGTAACAGTATGTTTTGATTTCTAACTATGATTTATAAATATACCTTAACACACAGATGTTGTTGGACAGATGTGATTTATAAATATACCTTAACACACGTTGGACAGATGTGATTTATAAATATACCTTAACACACGTTGGACAGATGTGATTTATAAATATACCTTAACACACGTTGGACAGATGTGATTTATAAATATACCTTAACACACAGATGTGATTTATAAATATACCTTAACACACGTTGGACAGATGTGATTTATAAATATACCTTAACACACGTTGGACAGATGTGATTTATAAATATACCTTAACACACCAGATGTGATTTATTAACACACGTTGTACAGATGTGATTTATAAATATACCTTAACACACGTTGGACAGATGTGATTTATAAATATACCTTACGTTGTACAGATGTGATTTATAAATATACCTTAACACACGTTGTACAGATGTGATTTATAAATATACCTTAACACACGTTGGACAGATGTGATTTATAAATATACCTTAACACACGTTGTACAGATGTGATTTATAAATATACCTTAACACACGTTGTACAGATGTGATTTATAAATATACCTTAACACACGTTGTACAGATGTGATTTATAAATATACCTTAACACACGTTGTACAGATGTGATTTATAAATATACCTTAACACACGTTGTACAGATGTGATTTATAAATATACCTTAACACACGTTGTACAGATGTGATTTATAAATATACCTTAACACACGTTGGACAGATGTGATTTATAAATATACCTTAACACACGTTGTACAGATGTGATTTATAAATATACCTTAACACACGTTGTACAGGTTTTGGGCAGAAGTCTTTCATATATTTTTCTGGGGAACGTCTGTAACAAAATACATTTAAATTAATTACTACGCACAGAACAATACTTATTTAATGGACTTGAAACAGTATTAAAACCTTTTTCTACTTACCGGTAAAGAGTTAGTGAGAGTTTGTGTTTTGTTGAGTAATTCCTTGATCAGTCTGGGAGAGACCGTCCGTTGGAGACAGTTTGGTCTGTCGCGTCGTTTCTCGCCATGAGCGCGTCCATCCAGGTGTCCAATCAGCGCCAGCAGACCAACCGTCACCAAAATCACAGCGCGCATCTTGTCGGTCTTATTGTTTTAGAGTCGTAATTAACGGCGAAGAGAAGAGCAGAGAATCAGAACTGTAGTTTGACAGTCTGCACATGTTCTTTCATGTTATATACCCATCACTTCACCTTTCAAAAATTCCCACAGTCGAAACGTGATGCTTCAAAGTGTAACAACATTTCGTTTGCGCCAAATTTCACTGGAGTGGCCAACGCGCATTGGTGCTGAGCTTGCTGTTATCTCTCTTTCTGATCTACGAAGTCCTGAGGTTAGATTTGTTTGTTGTGGTTTTGCGTTCTAGAGAGGGTTTACCACTTCGAGATTACTGGATGGATAAAACGAGGTTGAAGGTTCATGATTGGGGTTATTCCCCCGTCAAACAGCTGTAGTTCCATCGACGTTAAGGAAGAGATGTGTCTCTGAGTATCTGATGCTCTACATCCATTATCTTCTTGATAACTGCTGTTCTGTAGGCTTCTAAACTGCGCTCCTCTCTACTAAATGTGAACCTGACCCACTCATGTGCTTTAACAGCCTACTTTCTAAACCTTTATTGTAATATCATAGTAAATATGCCCTTTCTGGGAAATAATTTAGATAAGACGATTCCATGTTGTTTTTATGACTTGTAATGATTCTACTACTGAGGAGGGAATGATTCATTATGTGTTTTAAAAATATTGTTTATTTTGTGTGATTTAATTTAGCATTTTACTGATATCATTCATACTATACTACATCATCATCATCACTCTGGCTTAATACAAACAATAACAAAACTGCAGTAATGCAGAAAATCTCTTGCTGACACATCTGTCTATCCTTTCTGGTGCATCATGCTAACAGTGGTTTTGTGGAGGAGGACACTGTAATGGAGCAGCAATGGCCTCTAACAAACACAAAGGTTTTGCCGTGCAAACTCTCACTCTCTGTCCCTCACTGTTGGTCCCCAGGTCCAATGGGGTTCGTTCAGTTTTGTAAGGTTGTCTGGCACTTACTGGAAGAGGTTTGTTCTGTTCATCCCTGGGTAGGATGAGTTAGCAACTCTGCTCTCCCCCCCTGATCTGTGTTCCCCACTTAAACCAGGTCATCCTCCTACATGGTTCACCACTGCTAGGTCGGGTCTGACCCAGATAGATGGAGTTGTAGTCGTCTGCACGTCGCCTTTCGGCTCCAATCTAAGTACTCTATGAGTCAATGTGGTCAGAGACAAACTGGTTCTGACGACTGACTGAAGCATTCAGCTGAGTTCCAGTCAGTCAGAACATTTAACTGCGTGTTTTACGGTTTTAAATGGTTTACAAACCTCCATCAGTTGGACATTGAACCATATGGAGAAGGTGGAGATCAAATCATTTTATCTGCTACTGTGACCAACTGCGTTTTAACCCTGGTCGTCTGTGGAGCAAAATACAATGTTAGCCCACTGAGCTAAAGTCTAGGCATTAGCTCTGGGAACTTACCTCAGAGAGCAAACACAAATCTTCAGGTTTCAGGAAAGATTACTTATCAAGCATCATTCACTGAACTTCCTCCAAAGCCCTACAAAGACCTTTAGGTTCTCTAAATCAGCAACTCAGCAAAAAAAAAAATCGTATCGAGATGTTAAAAAATATATATATAAAAAAAAAAAATGGAAAATTCATCATTCAGAGAAAATCGGCGGAAGTTCGAATGAGGTTGCCTTTTCAAGTGTCCTCAAATGTCTTCCCCGTCATCATGTGTTTCATTCTACTTCCATCATAACTGGGTTAGACCTCTGTCATAAGAACTGGGTTAGACCTCTGTCATAAGAACTGGGTTAGACCTCTGTCATAAGTACTGGGTTAGACCTCTGTCATAAGAACTGGGTTAGACCTCTGTCATAAGAACTGGGTTAGACCTCTGTCATAAGAACTGGGTTAGACCTCTGTCATAAGAACTGGGTTAGTCCTCTGTCATAAGTACTGGGTTAGACCTCTGTCATAAGTACTGGGTTAGACCTCTGTCATAAGAACTGTTAGACCTCTGTCATAAGAACTGGGTTAGACCTTAGACCTCTGTCATAAGAACCTGGGTTAGACCTCTGTCATAAGAACTGGGTTAGACCTCTGTCATAAGTACTGGGTTAGACCTCTGTCATAAGTACTGGGTTAGACCTCTGTCATAAGTACTGGGTTAGACCTCTGTCATAAGTACTGGGTTAGACCTCTGTCATAAGTACTGGGTTAGACCTCTGTCATAAGTACTGGGTTAGACCTCTGTCATAAGAACTGGGTTAGACCTCTGTCATAAGAACTGGGTTAGACCTCTGTCATAAGAACTGGGTTAGACCTCTGTCATAAGAACTGGGTTAGACCTCTGTCATAAGAACTGGGTTAGACCTCTGTCATAAGAACTGGGTTAGACCTCTGTCATAAGAATTGGGTTAGACCTCTGTCATAAGAACTGGGTTAGACCTCTGTCATAAGAACTGGGTTAGACCTCTGTCATACGAACTGGGTTAGACCTCTGTCATAAGAACTGGGTTAGACCTCTGTCATAAGAACTGGGTTAGACCTCTGTCAAAAGAACTGGGTTAGACCTCTGTCATAAGAACTTGAGAGGTGTGGTGTGAGAGGTGTGGTGGGGGGTCACAGATAGGAGCTGAGAGGTGTGGTGGGGGGTCACAGATAGGAGCTGAGAGGTGTGGTGGGGGGGTCACAGTTAGGAGTTGAGAGGTGTGGTGGGGGGTGGGGTCACAGTTAGGAGCTGAGAGGTGGGGGGGTCACAGGAGCTGAGAGGTGTGGTGGGGGGGGTCACAGGAGGTGAGAGGTGTGGTGGGGGGGTCACAGTTAGGAGTTGAGAGGTGTGGTGGGGGGTCACAGTTAGGAGTTGAGAGGTGTGGTGGGGGGTCACAGTTAGGAGTTGAGAGGTGTGGTGGGGGGGTCACAGTTAGGAGTTGAGAGGTGTGGTGGGGGGGTGGGGTCACAGTTAGGAGCTGAGAGGTGTGGTGGGGGGTTCACAGTTAGGAGTTGAGAGGTGTGGTGGGGGGTCACAGTTAGGAGTTGAGAGGTGTGGTGGGAGGGGTCACAGTCACTGTCACCATGGGGTAATTCTGGGTAATTCTGGGTAATTCTCAGGAAGATACATCCTCTGTTTCCTCTGCTGTTGTGGAACAGGAAATAGCTGTAAAAACACCAGGTCTTTATCTCTCTCTCTGTGTTACATCACTTTAAACACTCCAGAGGTGGAATACAAGAACCTGGCCCGGCCACGCCCCCGGCCACGCCCCCTGGCTACGCCCCCGGCCAAACCTCCGACAGTTGTTTCCCCTGGCCAGCATGCGGAGCAGAGAGGAACCAGGAAGTAAGTGTTTACCTGTGTCAGGTGTCATCATGTTGTCATTTACCTGAACTGGGGAAGCAGGTAAACTTCCTGATTGGACAATCCCACTGTTGGAGCATGCTTTCTGCATGACACAATACACACCCTCATGCACCAACACACCCTCACACACACGGATACACAAAAAACACACACACACACAGAGACACAAACACATACACACACATGGAGACTCACACACATACACACACATGGAGACTCACTCACACACACACACACACACACACACACACACACACATGGAGACACACACGGAGACACACACACAGATACACACACACACACACATGGAGACACACACACAGATACACAAACACACACATGCAGACACTAGTTGATGTTATTGTATGTTTCAGACACTCAGTAACACATCCAGGGATAATGCTTCAGACTCTCTCAAACGGCCACAAGGTTTAGATAATGTTCCAGACTCTCATGCACCACAGGTTTAGATATGTTCCAGATGTTCCAATTGACCATCCAATGTTTCAGACTCTCTCAGTAACGACCATCCAAGGTTTAGATAATGTTCCAGACTCTCTCAGTAACGACCATCCAAGGTTTAGATAATGTTCTCTCAGTAACGACCATCCAAGGTTTAGATAATGTTCCAGACTCTCTCAGTAACGACCATCCAAGGTTTAGATAATGTTCCAGACTCTCTCAGTAACGACCATCCAAGGTTTAGATAATGTTTCAGAGCATCCAAGGTTTAGATAACAGACTCCATCCATCCAAGGTTTAGATAATGTTCCAGACTCTCTCAGTAACGACCATCCAAGGTTTAGATAATGTTCCAGACTCTCTCAGTAACGACCATCCAAGGTTTAGATAATGTTCCAGACTCTCTCAGTAACGACCATCCAAGGTTTAGATAATGTTCCAGACTCTCTCAGTAACGACCATCCAAGGTTTAGATAATGTTCCAGACTCTCTCAGTAACGACCATCCAAGGTTTAGATAATGTTCCAGACTCTCTCTATTTCATCCAAGGTTTAGATAATGTTCCAGACTCTCTCAGTAACGACCATCCAAGGTTTAGATAATGTTCCAGACTCTCTCAGGAAACTGGCCATCAAGGTTTAGATAATGTTTCAACGCATAATGACAGCCCTTCTGCTTCTGTCATCAACTCTCACTGAATTGAGACTTATTATATATTGTTTGCTGTAATAATGAAGGCCTAAATTGCCTGTGTAATTTTACTGAAAATCTTTCCTATTTCAATATCACAGTCTGTAGATGTATTCCGGACACAGATTAAGTCTAGTACTGGACTCAATGGAGAATCTCCAGGAAACTGGCCCAATCAATTTAGGAACCATTTATTGATGAATTCACTCCTATAAACCTTGCTCTGTGGTCGCTGTCTAAGTGAACAATGTATTTCTATGGGAAAAACAGTTGTGTGCTGAATGTGAATTTAATGTGTTTGTATGTTCAGCGTCTAAAGATCTTTCTGGAAAAATATTGATATTCTACCTCTGTCTAAGTCTATACTGTATTCTAGTCAAAACTCCTCCTATATAACTACTGCTGTCTAAGTCTATACTGTATTCTAGTCAAGACTCCTCCTATATAACTACTGCTGTCTAAGTCTATACTGTATTCTAGTCAAGACTCCTCCTATATAACTACTGCTGTCTAAGTCTATACTGTATTCTAGTCAAGACTCCTCCTATATAACTACTGCTGTCTAAGTCTATACTGTATTCTAGTCAAGACTCCTCCTATATAACTACTGCTGTCTAAGTCTATACTGTATTCTAGTCAAGACTCCTCCTATATAACTACTGCTGTCTAAGTCTATACTGTATTCTAGTCAAGACTCCTCCTATATAACTACTGCTGTCTAAGTCTATACTGTATTCTAGTCAAGACTCCTCCTATATAACTACTGCTGTCTAAGTCTATACTGTATTCTAGTCAAGACTCCTCCTATATAACTACTGTATTCTAGTCAATACTCCTCCTATATAACTACTGCTGTACACATTTATAGTTATTCTACTGCTGTCTAAGTCTATAACGTACACTGTGTAAAGACAATAATATATTTGACAAGAAGAAAGTGCTTTTGAATAGTTTTTTTATTTTAGGAATCTTAGGTTACAAACACTGTGGCAAATTCAATACATTTCCCCATGTTATAGACAGCTGCATTCACTTCCTATATAAATACAATCACTTTATAGCAAAATACACATTAGCTCAATAGATGTATAAATAACTTAAACATTTCATAATCATTAAAACAATGATAATAACTTAAAAATGGAATAAATTCTCTGTTTAAATATATTCTCCAACAAGTTGAATAAATCTAGTTGTATTATTGTGTCCAGCACAAGATGTAGAAAGTAATGGCCACAAAGTGGCTACATATGAAATGCTCAAGACCTGCACATCTGACGTCAACAGACTCCTGATGCATTTGAAATACATTTCACCAGTTGGCATGTTGCTTAGTAACAACAATAAATAGATCAATAATAAATAAGCAATGCAAAATGAATACAAAACCCCCCGACAATATCCTTATAGGATATAAGGTACAGAAACATAGCATGACTAACATCTAGATGTACATCTCTATGGGATGATATAGGATGATGTTGGATCTAGATGTACATCTCTATGTGATGATATAGGATGATGTTGGATCTAGATGTACATCTCTATGGGATGATATAGGATGATGTTGGATCTAGATGTACATCTCTATGTGATGATATAGGATGTGTTGGATCTAGATGTATATCTCTATGGGATGATATAGGATGATATAGGATGTGTTGGATCTAGATGTACATCTCTATGTGATGATATAGGATGATGTTGGATCTAGATGTACATCTCTATGTGATGATATAGGATGTGTTGGATCTAGATGTACATCTCTATGTGATGATATAGGATGTGTTGGATCTAGATGTACATCTCTATGGGATGATATAGGATGATGTTGGATCTAGATGTACATCTCTATGTGATGATATAGGATGATGTTGGATCTAGATGTATATCTCTATGGGATGATATAGGATGATATAGGATGTGTTGGATCTAGATGTACATCTCTATGTGATGATATAGGATGATGTTGGATCTAGATGTACATCTCTATGTGATGATATAGGATGATGTTGGATCTAGATGTACATCTCTATGTGATGATATAGGATGTGTTGGATCTAGATGTACATCTCTATGTGATGATATAGGATGTGTTGGATCTAGATGTACATCTCTATGGGATGATATAGGATGTGTTGGATCTAGATGTACATCTCTATGTGATGATATAGGATGATGTTGGATCTAGATGTACATCTCTATGTGATGATATAGGATGATGTTGGATCTAGATGTACATCTCTATGTGATGATATAGGATGATGTTGGATCTAGATGTACATCTCTATGTGATGATATAGGATGATGTTGGATCTAGATGTACATCTCTATGTGATGATATAGGATGATGTTGGATCTAGGCGTACACACAGAAGTCTTTCAGGAAGGTGAAGAGGATGTCAATCTCTCCAATGGCTTTCTTGATTCCTTTCCCGTCCTCCATCTGAAACAACAAACCAAAATCAATGGGGGTTTTAGACAAAGATCACATTCAATCAAATGTTCAATGGATTCATTTTCACCTTGATTCATGCATTAACTCTTGTTCATAACTTTGTTTATCGTGTTTCTTTGTGACACGTATGAAAATGATCAAGTCTGAACAGGTATCCTGGAGAATTACCTCGGACAACTTCTTGCGGAAAGCAATGCTGTGGTGGTGGTCATTGTAGTGTTTAATAGCCTAGAAGAAAGAGAGAAAATCAGTCACTTTCTCTGATATAAACACCATCTCTACACAATATCACACTTAAGATCTCTGAGAGAGGAGAGAGAGGGAGAGAGAGAGGGGAGAGAGAGAGAGAGGGAGAGAGAGAGAGAGAGGGAGAGAGAGAGAGAGAGGGGAGAGAGAGAGAGGAGAGAGGAAGAGAGAGGAAGAGTGAGGAAGAGTGAGGAAAAGTGAGGAAGAGTGAGGAAGAGTGAGGAAGAGTGAGGAAAAGTGAGGAAGAGTGAGGAAGAGTGAGGAAGAGTGAGGAAAAGTGAGGAAGAGTGAGGAAGAGTGAGGAAGAGTGAGGAAGAGAGAGGAAGAGAGAGACAGACAGACAGACAGACACATTGGAAGGTGTTGAAAAGGTAAAGAATGGATGAAGAGAGAAGGGGATGAAACAGGAGTGTAGGTGAAGCAGATGACAGAGAGGAGAACGTA
Organism: Oncorhynchus masou masou; assembly: GCF_036934945.1. NCBI lineage: Eukaryota > Metazoa > Chordata > Actinopteri > Salmoniformes > Salmonidae > Oncorhynchus > Oncorhynchus masou. The sequence continues at coordinate 34,167 of NW_027009027.1, read as the reverse complement.
CACAGCCGTGTTCCTTCAGGTCTCTGCTGACTCGGGCCAGGTCTTCCTTCAGGGCAGGGAGTTTAGGATGATGCTTGTCCTGCTTCTCCTTAGTGGTCAGGATGTTACTCAGGTAGAAGTCCAGGATGTTGGCATGCAGGCAGCAGATGTCTCTGTGGTTCTGCCGTAGGAAACATCAGTTCAAAGTTCAGTTCAAAGGCATCAATTCATTAGTATGATATGATTAGTATTGCCTACAGCTGCATCAGGTGGTAGAAATAGAAAATACAACACTAAACTAAATCCCATTTCACACCAAGCTGTAAAATAATGTAGGCTAGACATGGATTAACATGACATTACTCATAGGTTTAATAGACAGACCTTTCTAGTATCGATGTCTGGCATCAGTTTAGTGTCCGTATCGGTGTCAGAACTTTGCGCCTGTTGAAACAGACAGGAATGGCATCATTAGGCTTTTTAAAGTCATAATCATAATTAAATAAACCCGAATAAAAGGACTAAATAATAGGCTACTAGTTCTACAAATATAATATATTTAGTTTAGTCCTACAATTATAAGCCATTATGGAATATGAAATATGATCAAGTAACTTACATGTTGAGCCACCTGCTGTACCATGGAGTCGGTATCCGCGCTGTGCAGGGGGGCGCTGAGCGGGCGATGGATGGAGTGCGCCACGGATTCGCGCAGCAGACAGACGCTCATCACCACGACCACAGCGCCTACGAGTTGGACCGTGCTGAACTTCATATTGGCTCCGGGAGATTTGTCTTTCTTCAGTTTGAATAATAATGCGAAAATATCACAGTTCACCTGGAAAGAATAAATTACAGTCAGATAACTTGTTTTGATTCAGGTCAGCCTTATCTAATCCTATAGACTAAACGCTACAGGTGATCATACATCTATTTTGTGAGAGAGACCAGTTGTAATACTCCAACCAAGTTCTCAGATTAGGCTGCTTACCTTGCGGGTTGGTTTGGTAGGTTGTCATGTTTTCTACCTGGTAGGGACAGTATTTATATTGTCTAGGAGACGTCATTGTGGTTCCTTTCTCTGCATTCAGGTCAATCCGCGGGTATCCCCCCTCCCTTCCGGGTTCCCTACCTGGGATAACCAGGTCAACTTCATTACACCGAATTGCAAAACTATACAGAAATATACACAAAAATAACATAACAGTAAAAAAAAGGGACGATTGTTTATGAACAAAAAGATGACATCATATAAATGCGCGTGTTTTCCTAAATGAATGACGTGTGGAATTATTCATTCGTCAAAAAGAGAAGTGATGGCCAAGGGTTCGGGATATTGTGCCTACGTCACCCAGTTATTAATATTTGAAATGATTACGTCAGTTTTCTTCTCCTCAAGTGGTTTAGGATGCTGGAACACCCGATAGAGTAAGTGTACAACGCTAACTGTAAATTCCCCTTGATGAAATTAAATATATGGACAACACTGCAAACAGATCAGCCATAGAGGCCCAGGCTCTACACACATCATGATGTTTACAGTAGATCATGTCCAACATCCCAAATGGCACCTTATTCCCTTTATAGTGCACTACTTTTGAACAGGGCCCATCAGGCTCCGGTCAGAGGGAGTGCACTATGTAGTGAATCAGGTACCATTTGGGACTTATCCCAATAAAGGAGAGCTGGTGCGCTTGAGACAGATTGAGGCAGATTCAGCACACAGGAGTTGCCAAGTGACCCTCTGAGAGCTTTGGTTACATCCCAAATGGAACCCTATGTAGTGTACTACTTTTGAACAGGGCCCATAAAGGCTCTGGTCAGAAGTAGTGCACTATAATAAGGAAATAGGAAGCCATTTTGGGACACGTAATTTTGTTCAGCCATAGAGGGAAACCACTAGGCTCTTTCACAACTCGGGGCATTTTCCCTCGTTATTGGCACCTGTCATCAAACACAGTGGGACGTGTTTCATTGAAGCAGATCAGTGAAGCAGACCAGTGTCGGTCCAGCTATATTGTTCCATGTTGTTATCTTATGAAACGTGTTTTCATGCGTCATTTCACAGAGTACCATGTTCATACCACATTGAAACAGGCGGAGGGATAAACCACTGAGACGCACATCATGGGCTGTTACCTGGTTATATTACCTGATGACTGTTACCTGGTTATATTACCTGACGACTGTTACCTGGTTATATTACCTGATGACTGTTACCTGGTTATATTACCTGATGACTGTTACCTGGTTATATTACCTGATGACTGTTACCTGGTTATATTACCTGACGACTGTTACCTGGTTATATTTACCTGATGACTGTTACCTGGTTATATTACCTGATGACTGTTACCTGGTTATATTACCTGATGACTGTTACCTGGTTATATTACCTGATGACTGTTACCTGGTTATATTACCTGATGACTGTTACCTGGTTATATTACCTGATGACTGTTACCTGGTTATATTACCTGATGACTGTTACCTGGTTATATTACCTGATGACTGTTACCTGGTTATATTACCTGATGACTGTTACCTGGCTATATTACCTGATGACTGTTACCTGGTTATATTACCTGATGACTGTTACCTGGTTATATTACCTGATGACTGTTACCTGGCTATATTACCTGATGACTGTTACCTGGTTATATTACCTGATGACTGTTACCTGGTTATATTACCTGATGACTGTTACCTGGTTATATTACCTGATGACTGTTACCTGGTTATATTACCTGATGACTGTTACCTGGTTATATTACCTGATGACTGTTACCTGGTTATATTACCTGATGACTGTTACCTGGTTATATTACCTGATGACTGTTACCTGGTTATATTACCTGATGACTGTTACCTGGTTATATTACCTGATGACTGTTACCTGGTTATATTACCTGATGACTGTTACCTGGTTATATTACCTGACGACTGTTACCTGGCTATATTACCTGACGACTGTTACCTGGCTATATTACCTGATGACTGTTACCTGGTTATATTACCTGATGACTGTTACCTGGCTATATTACCTGACGACTGTTACCTGGCTATATTACCTGATGACTGTTACCTGGTTATATTACCTGATGACTGTTACCTGGTTATATTACCTGATGACTGTTACCTGGCTATATTACCTGATGACTGTTACCTGGTTATATTACCTGACGACTGTTACCTGGTTATATTACCTGATGACTGTTACCTGGTTATATTACCTGACGACTGTTACCTGGTTATATTACCTGACGACTGTTACCTGGTTATATTACCTGATGACTGTTACCTGGTTATATTACCTGATGACTGTTACCTGGTTATATTACCTGATGACTGTTACCTGGTTATATTACCTGATGACTGTTACCTGGTTATATTACCTGATGACTGTTACCTGGTTATATTACCTGATGACTGTTACCTGACTGTTACCTGGTTATATTACCTGATGACTGTTACCTGGTTATATTACCTGATGACTGTTACCTGGCTATATTACCTGATGACTGTTACCTGGCTATATTACCTGACGACTGTTACCTGGCTATATTACCTGACGACTGTTACCTGGTTATATTACCTGACGACTGTTACCTGGTTATATTACCTGACGACTGTTACCTGGTTATATTACCTGACGACTGTTACCTGGTTATATTACCTGACGACTGTTACCTGGTTATATTACCTGACGACTGTTACCTGGCTATATTACCTGATGACTGTTACCTGGCTATATTACCTGATGACTGTTACCTGGTTATATTACTAATTGCATGTGTGGGGTATAGAGATGAGGGACCTTACAGATAATTGTATGTGTGGGGTACAGAGATGAGGGACCTTACAGATAATTGTATGTGTGGGGAACAGAGATGAGGGACCTTACAGATAATTGTATGTGTGGGGTACAGAGATGAGGGACCTTACAGATAACAGTGGGTTAACTGCTTGTTCAGGGGCAGAACGACAGATTTGTACCTTGTCAGCTCGGGGATTTGAACTTGCAACCTTCCGGTTACTAGTACCAACACTCTAACCGCTAGGCTACCCTGCCGCCCCAATATCTTCTGAAGGCTTTGTTAAAGGACTAGGGTGCTATTTTGGGAAGCAGTCAATCACATGTTGATTAAATGAAACACGTCCATCACCTACAGAACAACAATACACCCAGATTGCAGTGAATTGCTACAAAAGGCTATTCTATGTACAGGAAGTCAATGAGACAGCTGAATGCATACCGATTGTTCCAACATTTATTTCATATTTCCTCTCAACAGTTGTTGTATCCAAACACACAGTGTATATCTCTTATACAAATCTATACAACATGTTTCAATTGCATCAATGTTGATTCGTAGTAGCAGTAGTAGTGCATAATTCACTTTCCAACAAGGATAGTGTATCAAGAAATATATGAACAATGCAGAATCGACAATACAGTAAAAAGATAACAATAAAAAAGTGGTTCTCCATATAATGAAACAAAATAATTTAAAATAAATACAAACCTAGTTATTTACACTTCATTCAATACATTATTACAAAACATCTGAACTAAATTCATACAAATAGGGAGGGTCCCCCAGACACTCTGGTTATATACACCCAGATTCAGTCTAGTAGTCTGGTTATATAAACCCAGATTCAGTCTAGTAGTCTGGACACTGGTCATATACACCCAGATTCAGTCTAGTAGTCTGGTCATATAAACCCAGATTCAGTCTAGTAGTCTGATTAAATAAACCCAGATTCAGTCTAGTAGTCTGGACACTCTGGTCATATACACGCAGATTCAGTCTAGTAGTCTGGTTATATAAACCCAGATTCAGTCTAGTAGTCTGGTTATATAAACCCAGATTCAGTCTAGTAGTCTGGTTATATACACCCAGATTCAGTCTAGTAGTCTGGTTATATACACCCAGATTCAGTCTAGTAGTCTGGACACTCTGGTCATATACACCCAGATTCAGTCTAGTAGTCTGGTTATATACACCCAGATTCAGTCTAGTAGTCTGGACACTGGTCATATAAACCCAGATTCAGTCTAGTAGTCTGGTCATATACACCCAGATTCAGTCTAGTAGTCTGGTTATATACACCCAGATTCAGTCTAGTAGTCTGGTCACTCTGGTTATATAAACCCAGATTCAGTCTAGTAGTCTGGTTATATACACCCAGATTCAGTCTAGTAGTCTGGTCATATACACCCAGATTCAGTCTAGTAGTCTGGACACTCTGGTTATATAAACCCAGGTTCAGTCTAGTAGTCTGGACACTCTGGTTATATAAACCCAGATTCAGTCTAGTAGTCTGGACACTCTGGTTATTTATATAAACCCAGATTCAGTCTAGTAGTCTGGACACTCTGGTCATATACACCCAGATTCAGTCTAGTAATCTGGACACTCTGGTTATATAAACCCAGATTCAGTCTAGTAGTCTGGACACTCTGGTCATATAAACCCAGATTCAGTCTAGTAGTCTGGACACATAAACCCAGATTCAGTCTAGTAGTCTGGACACTCTGGTTATATACACCCAGATTCAGTCTAGTAGTCTGGACACTCTGGTTATATAAACCCAGATTCAGTCTAGTAGTCTGGACACTCTGGTTATATACACCCAGATTCAGTCTAGTAGTCTGGACACTCTGGTTATATAAACCCAGATTCAGTCTAGTAGTCTGGACACCTAAACCCAGATTCAGTCTAGTAGTCTGGACACTCTGGTTATATACACCCAGATTCAGTCTAGTAGTCTGGACACTCTGGTTATATACACCCAGATTCAGTCTAGTAGTCTGGACACTCTGGTTATATAAACCCAGATTCAGTCTAGTAGTCTGGACACTCTGGTTATATAAACCCAGATTCAGTCCAGTAGTCTGGACACATAAACCCAGATTCAGTCTAGTAGTCTGGACACTCTGGTTATATAAACCCAGATTCAGTCTACTAGTCTGGACACTGGTTATTTATATAAACCCAGATTCAGTCTAGTAGTCTGGACACTCTGGTTATATACACCCAGATTCAGTCTAGTAGTCTGGACACTGGTCATATAAACCCAGATTCAGTCTAGTAGTCTGGACACTCTGGTTATATAAACCCAGATTCAGTCTAGTAGTCTGGACACTCTGGTTATATAAACCCAGATTCAGTCCAGTAGTCTGGACACATAAACCCAGATTCAGTCTAGTAGTCTGGACACTCTGGTTATATAAACCCAGATTCAGTCTAGTAGTCTGGACACTCTGGTTATATACACCCAGATTCAATCTAGTAGTCTGGACACTCTGGTCATATAAACCCAGATTCAGTCTAGTAGTCTGGACACTGGTCATATAAACCCATAACAATTGATTGTCTACCTATCTCCAGTGGTTGGGCTATAGGCTGTGAAGCTTCTGTCACTGTTGACATCACAGTCTGTCCCCAATATATTCCTCCCAAGGGTCTGGCCCAAGGTAGTGCACTACATACAGAATAGGGTACTATTGGGGGGGGGGGGGGCAGTGTGGATCAGTGTAGTATGCTGCCATGACACCTATCCCCTAGAGCTGTGCACTATTTATATTTTTTATTTTACCAGGTAGGTTGACTGAGAACACATTCTCATTTACAGCAACAACCTGGGGAATAGTTACAAAACTGTTAGAACAGGGTACTATATGGTCGGGTAGATGTGGTGCCATTTGGGACACATGGTGGTTCAGACTGTGCTGTGTGTCAGTGTTGTCATATCTTCCCTCAGAGACAAAAGGTAGGGAACTACATAGGGAATAGGGCGCTGTTTAGCACATAGTGTGTGTCAATGGTGTTATCTCTTCCCCCAGAAGTCATCCTTCCTCCTCTTAACAGAAGTGCACTAAATAGGGATTGGCGCCCAAACAGGGACTTGTACCCTGGACCCTCAGTGTTTCCTGTTATCTCTTCCCCCAAAAGTGGTCCTTCCTCCTCTGGGCTCGGTCCAGGACCTGGGAGGCCATAGAGCAGGACGCTGCTGACCTGGATGAGATCTGGGACATCCTGTCATCTGGAGGGTCACCAAGGGTCAGGGGTCAGAGGTTAGCCAGGTCGGGGAGAGAGTGATCGGCTGACTCCCAAAGATTTAGAACCTCAGCTATCCTTTATGTTTTATGTCATGGAAATATTGAAGCAAATGTCTCATTTTTATTTCATGTAAGAGGGGGTGTCACTTCCCTTTTATCAAGACTTTAACACTGAAATTACCCCTAAGTCTGACTTTAACACTGAAATGACCCCTAAGCCTGACTTTAACACTGAAATGACCCCTAAGCCTGCCTTTAACACTGAAATGACCCCTAAGCCTGACTTTAACACTGAAATGACCCCTAAGCCTGCCTTTAACACTGAAATGACCCCTAAACCTGCCTTTAACACTGAAATGACCCCTAAACCTGCCTTTAACACTGAAATGACCCCTAAGCCTGAAATGACCCCTAAGCCTGCCTTTAACACTGAAATGACCCCTAAACCTGCCTTTAACCTTCATTATCAGACTAATGTGAGGAAGCTTGTTCCTACTACATTACCTTCATTATCAGACTAATGTGAGGAAGCTTGTTATTGCTACATTACCTTCATTATCAGACTAATGTGAGGAAGCTTGTTCCTACTACATTACCTTCATCATCAGTTCCACAGCCACCACCAGGACACAGCAGCAGCTCAGACGTCCTCAGGCCTAAATTACCTAGAGTAGAGAAGACAATGGACGCCTGTTCTGTTAGTTGTTGTTGTTTATGGATTACATGTGAATGTCTAGATAACAGTACATTTTAGCGTTCCATGTTATTACACACGATGCACAATACTTCTGCAGTTATAGCCTGTTGTCTTCCAATCAACTCCATAGTAGTTTCTACCCCAGATGTTTCTTATCCCAGGTGTTTCTACCTCCGGTGCTTCTTATCCCAGGTGTTTCTACCCCAGGTGTTTCTACCCCAGGTGTTTCTACCTCCGGTGTTTCTACCCCAGGTGTTTCTACCCCAGGTGTTTCTTATCCCAGGTGTTTCTACCTCCGGTGTTTCTACCCCAGGTGTTTCTACCCCAGGTGTTTCTACCCCAGGTGTTTCTACCTCCGGTGCTTCTTATCCCAGGTGTTTCTTATCCCAGGTGCTTCTACCCCAGGTGTTTCTTATCCCAGGTGTTTCTTATCCCAGGTGTTTCTACCCCAGGTGTTTCTACCTCAGGTGTTTCTACCCCAGGTGTTTCTACCCCAGGTGTTTCTACCCCAGGTGTTTCTACCTCCGGTGCTTCTTATCCCAGGTGTTTCTTATCCCAGGTGCTTCTACCCCAGGTGTTTCTTATCCCAGGTGTTTCTTATCCCAGGTGTTTCTACCCCAGGTGTTTCTACCCCAGGTGTTTCTACCCCAGGTGTTTCTTATCCCAGGTGTTTCTTATCCCAGGTGTTTCTACCCCAGGTGTTTCTACCCCAGGTGTTTCTTATCCCAGGTGTTTCTACCCCAGGTGCTTCTTATCCCAGGTGTTTCTACCCCAGGTGTTTCTTACCCCAGGTGTTTCTTACCCCAGGTGTTTCTTACCCCAGGTGTTTCTACCCCAGGTGTTTCTACCCCAGGTGTTTCTTATCCCAGGTGCTTCTTATCCCAGGTGTTTCTACCCCAGGTGTTTCTACCCCAGGTGTTTCTTATCCCAGGTGTTTCTACCCCAGGTGTTTCTTATCCCAGGTGTTTCTACCCCAGGTGTTTCTGGTGTTTCCACCCCAGGTGTTTCTACCCCAGGTGTTTCTACCCCAGGTGTTTCTACCCCAGGTGTTTCTTATCCCAGGTGTTTCTTATCCCAGGTGTTTCTACCCCAGGTGTTTCTACCCCAGGTGTTTCTTATCCCAGGTGTTTCTACCCCAGGTGCTTCTTATCCCAGGTGTTTCTTACCCCAGGTGTTTCTTACCCCAGGTGTTTCTTACCCCAGGTGTTTCTACCCCAGGTGTTTCTTATCCCAGGTGCTTCTTATCCCAGGTGTTTCTACCCCAGGTGTTTCTACCCCAGGTGTTTCTTATCCCAGGTGTTTCTACCCCAGGTGTTTCTACCCCAGGTGTTTCTTATCCCAGGTGTTTCTACCCCAGGTGTTTCTGGTGTTTCCACCCCAGGTGTTTCTACCCCAGGTGTTTCCACCCCAGGTGTTTCTACCCCAGGTGTTTCCGCCCCAGGTGTTTCTTACCCCAGGTGTTTCTTACCCCAGGTGTTTCTTACCCCAGGTGTTTCTTATCCCAGGTGTTTCTTACCCCAGGTGTTTCTACCCCAGGTGTTTCTTATCCCAGGTGTTTCTACCCCAGGTGTTTCTACCCCAGGTGTTTCTACCCCAGGTGTTTCTTACCCCAGGTGTTTCTACCCCAGGTGTTTCTTATCCCAGGTGTTTCTTATCCCAGGTGTTTCTACCCCAGGTGTTTCTACCCCAGGTGTTTCTACCCCAGGTGTTTCTACCCCAGGTGTTTCTTATCCCAGGTGTTTCTACCCCAGGTGTTTCTACCCCAGGTGTTTCTACCCCAGGTGTTTCTTATCCCAGGTGTTTCTTATCCCAGGTGTTTCTACCCCAGGTGTTTCTACCCCAGGTGTTTCTTATCCCAGGTGTTTCTACCCCAGGTGTTTCTACCCCAGGTGTTTCTTATCCCAGGTGTTTCTACCCCAGGTGTTTCTACCCCAGGTGTTTCTACCCCAGGTGTTTCTTATCCCAGGTGTTTCTACCCCAGGTGTTTCTACCCCAGGTGTTTCTTATCCCAGGTGTTTCTACCCCAGGTGTTTCTACCCCAGGTGTTTCTTATCCCAGGTGTTTCTACCCCAGGTGTTTCTACCCCAGGTGTTTCTTATCCCAGGTGTTTCTTATCCCAGGTGTTTCTACCCCAGGTGTTTCCACCCCAGGTGTTTCTACCCCAGGTGTTTCTTATCCCAGGTGTTTCTACCCCAGGTGTTTCTACCCCAGGTGTTTCTTATCCCAGGTGTTTCTACCCCAGGTGTTTCTACCCCAGGTGTTTCTTATCCCAGGTGTTTCTACCCCAGGTGTTTCTTATCCCAGGTGTTTCTACCCCAGGTGTTTCTACCCCAGGTGTTTCTTATCCCAGGTGTTTCTTATCCCAGGTGTTTCTACCCCAGGTGTTTCTGGTGTTTCCACCCCAGGTGTTTCTACCCCAGGTGTTTCCACCCCAGGTGTTTCTACCCCAGGTGTTTCCACCCCAGGTGTTTCTTATCCCAGGTGTTTCTTACCCCAGGTGTTTCTACCCCAGGTGTTTCTACCCCAGGTGTTTCTTATCCCAGGTGTTTCTTATCCCAGGTGTTTCTTATCCCAGGTGTTTCTTATCCCAGGTGTTTCTACCCCAGGTGTTTCTGGTGTTTCCACCCCAGGTGTTTCTACCCCAGGTGTTTCTACCCCAGGTGTTTCCACCCCAGGTGTTTCTACCCCAGGTGTTTCTTACCCCAGGTGTTTCTACCCCAGGTGTTTCTACCCCAGGTGTTTCTTACCCCAGGTGTTTCTTACCCCAGGTGTTTCTACCCCAGGTGTTTCTACCCCAGGTGTTTCTTATCCCAGGTGTTTCTACCCCAGGTGTTTCCACCCCAGGTGTTTCCACCCCAGGTGTTTCTTATCCCAGGTGTTTCTACCCCAGGTGTTTCTACCCCAGGTGTTTCCACCCCAGGTGTTTCTTATCCCAGGTGTTTCTACCCCAGGTGTTTCTACCCCAGGTGTTTCCACCCCAGGTGTTTCTACCCCAGGTGTTTCTACCCCAGGTGTAGGCCTATTATTCTGAAAATAAACTGAATGGGGGGGTGGGGAGGGGGGGTTCTGAAGTGGAGTCAGGAATGGAGGGAGACGTGAGGAAGAGAAAGAGGTGAAGGACTCTGGGAGAGAGAAAGGGAATTCCCCCAATTGTGATACCCTGGCATCGACTTCTGTATCTTTTGTCCTGAGGAGAAAGAAGCAGCTAGGAACTACAACACTAGACAATATCTGGGCTGGCGGGAAGGAATGAGGAGCGGACTACAACAGATCTGGGACCAGGTTTTGTTATGCAACAGAAGAATATGCTGAGAAAAGCCACAAACTGTCAAGATGTCTCAGCAGTAGAGAGAGAGAGAGAGAGACCCCACCCCACAGGGACTCAGTCAAACAGACTGACCTATATACTGTAGGGGTGACGGAAACCTGACACATACACACCTCCCATCAACGGTAAATGACGCTCATTGTCACCTTTATATGAGCGTTTAAGTCTCGTAAACTGTCTTTGATGAGGCAATGCAGTGTTTTTATTGGCCCAGAACTATTTGGGTGATGATGTGATGGGACAACGTCACACAGGTTGAACGAAAGGCACAGATACAGCACAGATACAGCATCCCATATGCCAGTAATGTAAAAGTGGTTTGATCAGTCACAAACCAAGGAAATGTAGATGTTCGGGTTCAACTGCTGACGCTGTTCGTAGACAGACAGCACCACACTACCACACTACTACAGTACCACACTACTACAGCACCACACTACCACACTACTACAGTACCACACTACCACACTACTACAGCACCACACTACCACACTACTACAGTACCACACTACTACAGCACCACACTACTACAGCACCACACTACCACACTACTACAGCACCACACTACCACAGCACCACACTACCGCAGCACCACACTACCGCAGCACCACACTACCGCAGCACCACACTACCGCAGCACCACACTACCGCAGCACCACACTACCACAGCACCACTCTACCACAGCACCACTCTACCACAGCACCACTCTACCACAGCACCACACTACTACAGCACCACACTACTACAGCACCACACCACTGTACCAGGGAGGTCCTCAGGACAGTTACCGTTATGACAGACAGTACCACCAGGGAGGTCCTCGGGACAGTTACCGTTATGACAGATAGCACCACCAGGGAGGTCCTCAGGACAGTTACCGTTATGACAGACAGCACCACCAGGGAGGTCCTCAGGACAGTTACCGTTATGACAGACAGTACCACCAGGGAGGTCCTCAGGACAGTTACCGTTATGACAGACAGTACCACCAGGGAGGTCCTCAGGACAGTTACCGTTATGACAGACAGCACCACCAGGGAGGTCCTCAGGACAGTTACCGTTATGACAGACAGTACCACCAGGGAGGTCCTCAGGACAGTTACCGTTATGACAGACAGTACCACCAGGGAGGTCCTCAGGACAGTTACCGTTATGACAGACAGTACCACCAGGGAGGTCCTCAGGACAGTTACCGTTATGTTGGAACTCTGGTTCTCTGAGCGTCCAGGGAGGTACCACCAGGGAGGTCCTCAGGACAGTTACCGTTATGTTGGAACTCTGGGTCTCTGAGCGTCCCCTGGATGCGGTTAACAGGTGCCGGGACGGCGGCGTTGGGTTGTTTGCGCGAGGCCTCCAGTGGGGGATCAGGGGGGTCCTCCGGAGAGGTCTCCCCCAGCCAGGGGTCCTCTCTCAGGGGGAGGGGGTCCACAGTAGTCACCCCAGCTGCAGGAGAGGACTGGGGCTGGTTCCGCTCCTCATTCTGATCGAGACACAACATCAGATTTTATTTATTAATTTTACCTTTATTTTACTAGGCAAGTCAGTTAAGAACACATTCTTATTTTCAATGACGGCCTGGGAACAGTGGGTTAACTGCCTGTTCAGGGGCAGAACGACAGATTTGTACCTTGTCAGCTCGGGGTTTGAACTTGCAACCTTCCGGTTACTTCTCACCAAGGAGAAGCCTATAAATACTACAAGATGTATCTTCTCACCAAGGAGAAGCCTATAAATACTACAAGATGTATCTTCTCACCAAGGAGAAGCTCTACCCAACTATCCCAATATCCAGTGGTGTAGAATGTTACCTGTCTGGAGAGGTGTTTAAATGGGGAACGGGTTTTACCCAACGGAGGTTCACTTCTCTTCGCCCAGCCGTTCGCCTCCGTCTTAGGAGGAGACACCAGGATAGCACCTCCTGACAAGACATTAGACAAGGTGATCACGTTTACCCTCTGTGGATCAATAAAGTTTTGTTGTTTTTTTTTCAATTCAACACAGAACAGAAGTAATGAGCCATGCTTTGATCTTGACTGTGATATGTGGTTGTCTATCTACTAAACTGAATGGTGCTTTCTATAAGATGCTTTGGATAAGAGTGTCTGCTAAAATGATTCAATTTTCGTGTAAAATGTTGAAAACAGTGAGTTTAGTGTATTATATTGACGTGACCCATAACTGAACTGTGAAGATAAAAGAGTTTTTGAAAAAGTGTAGGCTGGATGCAAGCTAAGGTGGGAAGATGATGAGTCTGACGTTTGTTTCCACTATCACCTAGTTTATGGTCATGGTGAAACTGCCTCAACACAGTAGTTTGTTGGTTTGTTTCCACTATCACCTAGTTTACGGTGAAACTGCCTCAACACAGTAGTTAGTGGGCTTGTTTCCACTATCACCTAGTTTATGGTCATGGTGAAACTGCTCATGGAGACAAACCCAGACTGGGTCGGACCACACACTGTTCCTGGAGACAAACCCAGACTGGGTCGGACCACATATTGTCCCTGGAGACAAACCCAGACTGGGTCGGACCACACACTGTCCCTGGAGACAAACCCAGACTGGGTCGGACCACATATTGTCCCTGGAGACAAACCCAGACTGGATCGGACCACACATTGTCCCTGGAGACAAACCCAGACTGGGTCGGACCACATATTGTCCCTGGAGACAAACCCAGACAGGGTCGGACCACACACTGTCCCTGGAGACAAACCCAGACTGGGTCGGACCACACATTGTCCCTGGAGACAAACCCAGACTGGGTCGGACCACACACTGTCCCTGGAGACAAACCCAGACTGGGTCGGACCACATATTGTCCCTGGAGACAAACCCAGACTGGGTCGGACCACATATTGTCCCTGGAGACAAACCCAGACTGGGTCGGACCACACACTGTCCCTGGAGACAAACCCAGACTGGGTCGGACCACACACTGTCCCTGGAGACAAACCCAGACTGGGTCGGACCACATATTGTCCCTGGAGACAAACCCAGACTGGGTCGGACCACACACTGTCGCTGGAGACAAACCCAGACTGGGTCGGACCACACATTGTCCCTGGAGACAAACCCACACTGGACAGGACCACATATTGTCCCTGGAGACAAACCCAGACTGGGTCGGACCACACACTGTCCCTGGAGACAAACCCAGACTGGGTCGGACCACACATTGTCCCTGGAGACAAACCCACACTGGACAGGACCACACATTGTCCCTGGAGACAAACCCAGACTGGGTCGGACCACACATTGTCCCTGGAGACAAACCCAGACTGGGTCGGACCACACACTGTCCCTGGAGACAAACCCAGACTGGGTCGGACCACATATTGTCCCTGGAGACAAACCCAGACTGGGTCGGACCACACACTGTCGCTGGAGACAAACCCAGACTGGACAGGACCACACATTGTCCCTGGAGACAAACCCAGACTGGACAGGACCACACATTGTCCCTGGAGACAAACCCAGACTGGGTCGGACCACACACTGTCCCTGGAGACAAACCCAGACTGGGTCGGACCACACACTGTCCCTGGAGACAAACCCAGACTGGGTCGGACCACACACTGTCCCTGGAGACAAACCCAGACTGGGTCGGACCACACACTGTCCCTGGAGACAAACCCAGACTGGGTGGGACCACACATTGTCCCTGGAGACAAACCCAGACTGGACAGGACCACACATTGTCCCTGGAGACAAACCCAGACTGGACCACATATTGTCCCTGGAGACAAACCCAGATTGGACCGGACCACACATTGTCCCTGGAGACAAACCCAGACAGGGCTGGATCACACACTGTCCCTGGATAATTTATTTGATTGGTACAAAAAAAGTAGCCTCTCTCTCAAAAACAAACATTTGAATAAAAAGTTTGTCACAAAAATAAAAACAATATGTCAACAATATATCTGCTATGTTACCAGTGGCTGGAGTCGTCAGGTCGTGGTGAGTTCTCTGAACAGTAGCGATCCTTTGCAGTGTGGGTGTGGGCATCCTGCCACCCTCTCTGGACCTGTGGGAGCCTGCTACAGACGACGAACGATGGTCCTGCACCCTCAGTCTGGAAAACAAACAAACAAGAAAGAGACAGACAGACAGACAGACAGACAGACAGACAGACAGACAGACAGACAGACAGACAGACAGACAGACAGACAGACAGACAGACAGACAGACAGACAGACAGACAGACAGACAGACAGACAGACAGAGTGTTGAATCAACATGCAGTGAGGCAACACAACTGTGTCTCTAAAAATAGTAGCTCTTCAAGTAAGTAACAAAATGATGATCGTCTCCAATATGGATATAAACAGAGTGGAGGTAACAGAACTGACCGTCTCCAATATGGATATAAACAGAGTGGAGGTAACAGAACTGACCGTCTCCTATATGGATATAAACAGAGTGGAGGTAACAGAACTGACCGTCTCCAATATGGATACAAACAGAGTGGAGGTAACAGAACTGACCGTCTCCAATATGGATACAAACAGAGTGGAGGTAACAGAACTGACCGTCTCCAATATGGATATAAACAGAGTGGAGGTAACAGAACTGACCGTCTCCAATATGGATATAAACAGAGTGGAGGTAACAGAACTGACCGTCTCCAATATGGATATAAACAGAGTGGAGGTAACAGAACTGACCGTCTCCAATATGGATATAAACAGAGTGGAGGTAACAGAACTGACCGTCTCCAATATGGATATAAACAGAGTGGAGGTAACAGAACTGACCGTCTCCAATATGGATATAAACAGAGTGGAGGTAACAGAACTGACCGTCTCCAATATGGATATAAACAGAGTGGAGGTAACAGAACTCACCGTCTCCAATATGGATATAAACAGAGTGGAGGTAACAGAACTGATCGTCTCCAATATGGATATAAACAGAGTGGAGGTAACAGAACTGACCGTCTCCAATATGGATATAAACAGAGTGGAGGTAACAGAACTCACCGTCTCCTATATGGATATAAACAGAGTGGAGGTAACAGAACTGACCGTCTCCAATATGGATATAAACAGAGTGGAGGTAACACAACTGACCGTCTCCTATATGGATATAAACAGAGTGGAGGTAACAGAACTGACCGTCTCCAATATGGATATAAACAGAGTGGAGGTAACACAACTGACCGTCTCCTATATGGATATAAACAGAGTGGAGGTAACAGAGAACTCAAAGCCACTCAGTGAAAGCAGAAATCAACAGGAAATGGAGAGGGAATGAAACAACCACATACTCATCCTTTCTCTCATCCTTTCTCTCATCCTTTCTCTCCTTGTCCTCTTCTTCCTCTCTCTCCTTCCCTGTTCCACCCCCAGCCCCTGTCTCCTCCTCCCAGGCTAGTCTCCTCTGAACAGGTAGGTTAGAGGCTCCAGGGTTAAGGTGACCAGGGGGGCCTGCTGTGTCCCCAGCCCCCCGGGTGGAGCTCCTTCTACTGGACACGGGGGTGAGGGGAGGGGGTCCGGCTACAGAGCTGGAGCTACTGTCAACCCTACAGACACACAGGGAGAGGAGGAAGGAGGGGGAGGAGGAGGGACACACACAGAACATGACCTTGATAGGTCAGATGTATGAAGACCCCAGTAAAGGACTCTCAGCATCAGTTTCCCCTACTCCATATAGCTGGGTCAACCCCCCCATCTAGCTCTGTGGCTTCTACCCAGAAATATGTGGCTCTGCTTCTTAGTCTAATCATTTGGCTAGTCTTGATTTCAATTTCATTCTATACTTACAGAAGCCCGATTTTAAGGCTGAAATCCTGAGCCAGACATACTACACATCCAGCCCACACTAAAGACATGCTAATGTCATGCTATAGCCAGCTCTGTGGTCGGTCTCCCTCACCTAGCGAGCTCCAGAGCCTGGGGGGTAGGACTCCTGTCTTCCTCCCCGTCCCCGGAACCTGTCCCAGAGCTGAGGTTAGAGGAGGAAGGGGTGGAGGCCTCCCACAGCTGGTTCTGGTCCGACAGGATCTGGTTGAGGTGGAGGCGGGAGAAATGGGTCCCCCACGCCCTCTGTCTGTAGGCCTCCGCCTTCTTACGAAGCTCTCGCACCTGGGAGGATGGTTGATTGGTTGGTTGATAGCATTAATTTGATCATTAAAAGTAGCAGGCTGCTCCAGCCAGACAGGTGGGCCAGGGCTCAGTCACCACACAGATTCTTTACGTTATACAGGTGGAACCTAGTGGTCCGGCCTGGTGCCGGTCTGTTTCTACTCTCTCGTCAACTAACTTATTGAATCATCATACCAAAACATGTTTGGCTTTTACAATGGTAGAAATGGAGACGGCGAGATCTGAGGCAGCACATTAACAGCATGTGGTAAGGGGGGGGGGCCTTGCAGTATCTGAGGCAGCACATTAACAGCAGATGGTAAGGGGGGCCTTGCAGTATCTGAGGCAGCACATTACAGCATGTGGTAACGGGGGAGGGGGGGCTTGCAGTATCTGAGGCAACACATTAACAGCATGTGGTAAGGGGGGGGGCTTGCAGTGTCTGAGGCAGCACATTAACAGCATGTGGTAAGGGGGGCTTGCAGTGTCTGAGGCAGCACATTAACAGCATGTGGTAAGGGGGGGGGGGGCTTGCAGTGTCTGAGGCAGCACATTAACAGCATGTGGTAAGGGGGGGCTTGCAGTGTCTGAGGCAGCACATTAACAGCATGTGGTAGGGGGGCTTGCAGTATCTGAGGCAGCACATTAACAGCATGTGGTAAGGGGGGCTGATACTGATGCAGTGTCTGGGGCAGCACATTAACAGCATGTGGTAAGGGGGGGGGCCTTGCAGTATCTGAGGCAGCACATTAACAGCATGTGGTAAGGGGGGGCTGTAGGATCTGAGGCAGCACAGTAACAGCACATGGTAAGGGGGGCTTTGCAGGATCTGATCACAAAATCAGAGCTCTGTGAGTCAACACTTTCCTCTGATACTGATCACAAAAATCAGAGCTCTGTGAGTCAACACTTTCCTCTGATACTGATCACAAAAATCAGAGCTCTGTGAGTCAACACTTTCCTCTGATACTGATCACAGGTGTGTGGTAGAGAGATCTCAACACAGAAAGTGTTATCAATAGCTTTAAGACATACACAATGATGCAACAGATGACTGACTTTCATGCACACAAGCAAAGCCAGGACACGACACAACACACTGAGCTGGCATCTGGACCTAGACTGGCATCTGGACCTAGGCTGGCATCTGGAGCTAGGGTGGCATCTGGAGCTAGGCTGGCATCTGGAGCTAGGCTGGCATCTGGAGCTAGGCTGGCATCTGGAGCTAGGCTGGCATCTGGAGCTAGGCTGGCATCTGGACCTAGGCTGGCATCTGCACCTAGGCTGGCATCTGGACCTAGACTGGCATCTGGACCTAGACTGGCATCTGGACACAGTCTTCCTCCCTCTGTCCTTATATAGTGCACTACTTTTGACCAGGACCCATAGGCCTCCAGTAGTGCACTATATAGGGAATAGACTGGTAGACTGGTAGACTGATAGACTGATATATTGATAGCTAGCAGGACTTAGGAGAAGGGTTGATGTGAACTACTTTTCAACAGAATCAATTAGAGGGAGGTTACACTGAAATTCAACAGAAAATCCTCATTCAGCTGAACAATAAAAACATCTCTTTCTGTCCTCATTGATTTCCTCAAATTAAACTAGAGCCCACTTGAAATGACTTCGAGCCCGATCCTGGAGTGGAACATCAGATCAATCAGACTTGGTCCAACTAATGGGCCTAAGAATTCCTTCATTATATTGGTGTGTATTAAACTACTTTACTTAGAAGACAAAACGGCAATCGAATTTCTAGAAAGTTCTTCCACGTCTAGACTATATTTAGTACATTTCCATGAAGTTTATGGGCCAGGCTTCTACGTATCGTACAACACAAGGTACGGTTAACCACTCAGCATATTCAGGTTGAATGGAAGGAAGAACGCTGTCTAACCAACCTCCTGCTGACTCATTGTATTTATGCTGACATTGTCTGAAACACACACACACACACACACACACACACCGTGTTCTCATACAAGCACGCACACACACACGCACACACACACACAATTAATCTTTACAGCAACCTATCAGATCAACAATCTCAGGCCTAGATCTCAGGTATGAGGCCTCTCTGAAACTCAACAATCTCAGGCCTAGATCTCAGGTATGAGGCCTCTCTGAAACTCAACAATCTCAGGCCTAGATCTCAGGTATGAGGCCTCTCTGAAACTCAACAATCTCAGGTATGAGGCCTCTCTGAAACTCAACAATCTCAGGCCTAGATCTCTGGTATGAGGCCTCTCTGAAACTCAACAATCTCAGGCCTAGATCTCTGGTATGAGGCCTTTCTGAAACTCAACAATCTCAGGCCTAGATCTCAGGTATGAGGCCTCTCTGAAACTCAACAATCTCAGGCCTAGATCTCAGGTATGAGGCCTCTCTGAAACTCAACAATCTCAGGCCTAGATCTCAGGTATGAGGCCTTTCTGAAACTCAACAATCTCAGGCCTAGATCTCAGGTATGAGGTCTCTCTGAAACTCAACAATCTCAGGCCGAGATCTCAGGTATGAGGTCTTCTCTGAAACTCAACAATCTCAGGCCGAGATCTCAGGTATGAGGCCTTCTGAAACTCAACAATCTCAGGCCGAGATCTCAGGTATGAGGCCTTTCTGAAACTCAACAATCTCAGGCCGAGATCTCAGGTATGAGGCCTTTCTGAAACTCAACAATCTCAGGCCTAGATCTCAGGTATGAGGCCTTTCTGAAACTCAACAATCTCAGGCCTAGATCTCAGGTATGAGGCCTCTCTGAAACTCAACAATCTCAGGCCTAGATCTCAGGTATGAGGCCTCTCTGAAACTCAACAATCTCAGGCCTAGATCTCTGGTATGAGGCCTTTCTGAAACTCAACAATCTCAGGCCTAGATCTCTGGTATGAGGTCTTTCTGAAACTCAACAATCTCAGGCCTAGATCTCTGGTATGAGGCCTTTCTGAAACTCAACAATCTCAGGCCTAGATCTCTGGTATGAGGTCTTTCTGAAACTCAACAATCTCAGGCCTAGATCTCAGGTATGAGGCCTCTCTGAAACTCAACAATCTCAGGCCTAGATCTCAGGTATGAGGCCTTTCTGAAACTCAACAATCTCAGGCCGAGATCTCAGGTATGAGGCCTCTCTGAAACTCAACAATCTCAGGCCTAGATCTCAGGTATGAGGCCCCTCTGAAACTCAACAATCTCAGGCCTAGATCTCAGGTATGAGGCCTTTCTGAAACTCAACAATCTCAGGCCTAGATCTCAGGTATGAGGCCTTTCTGAAACTCAACAATCTCAGGTATGAGGCCTTTCTGAAACTCAACAATCTCAGGCCGAGATCTCAGGTATGAGGTATCTCTGAAACTCAACAATCTCAGGCCGAGATCTCAGGTATGAGGCCTCTCTGAAACTCAACAATCTCAGGCCGAGATCTCAGGTATGAGGCCTCTCTGAAACTCAACAATCTCAGGCCGAGATCTCAGGTATGAGGCCTCTCTGAAACTCAACAATCTCAGGCCTAGATCTCAGGTATGAGGTCTTTCTGAAACTCAACAATCTCAGGCCTAGATCTCTGGTATGAGGCCTTTCTGAAACTCAACAATCTCAGGCCTAGATCTCTGGTATGAGGTCTTTCTGAAACTCAACAATCTCAGGCCTAGATCTCAGGTATGAGGCCTCTCTGAAACTCAACAATCTCAGGCCTAGATCTCAGGTATGAGGCCTCTCTGAAACTCAACAATCTCAGGCCTAGATCTCAGGTATGAGGCCTCTCTGAAACTCAACAATGGAAACTCTTTTTGCCCATTGTATTGTTTCTAAGGTGGATACACAGGTGTTCTGTTCACTCATGTATCATCACTCAGTTTGATGTAACCGTGAGAGGAAGGAAGGGGAGTCATTGCCAACAGCCAAAAGAGAAGGTAGGTACAGTAGAACAGCAGGGAGGCTAGGACCGTGTTACCTCGTGATACCAAACGTGACTATGCTGACTGTCACGCCCCTGCAATGGAGGATGGGAAGAGAGAATGGGTTTAAGAGACTCCATATCAATGACATTTACTTAGAGCCTGTAGGTCATTACTTAATACAATAACTACACTGACCTCTACTGTGGTAGACACTGTAGTAACTACACTGACCTCATCTCCTACTGTGGTAGACACTAATAACTACACTGACCTCCTCTCCTACTGTGGTAGACAGGGTAATAACTACACTGATCTCCTCTCCTAGTGTGGTAGACAGGGTAATAACTACACTGACCTCCTCTCCTACTGTGGTAGACACTGTAATAACTACACTGACCTCCTCTCCTAGTGTGGTAGACACTGTAGTAACTACACTGACCTCCTCTCCTACTGTGGTAGACAGGGTAATAACTACACTGACCTCCTCTCCTAGTGTGGTAGACAGGGTAATAACTACACTGACCTCCTCTCCTACTGTGGTAGACAGGGTAATAACTACACTGATCTCCTCTCCTAGTGTGGTAGACAGGGTAATAACTACACTGACCTCCTCTCCTAGTGTGGTAGACACTGTAATAACTACACTGACCTCCTCTCCTACTGTGGTAGACACTGTAATAACTACACTGACCTCCTCTCCTAGTGTGGTAGACACTGTAGTAACTACACTGACCTCCTCTCCTAGTGTGGTAGACAGGGTAATAACTACACTGACCTCCTCTCCTACTGTGGTAGACACTGTAATAACTACACTGACCTCCTCTCCTAGTGTGGTAGACACTGTAATAACTACACTGACCTCCTCTCCTACTGTGGTAGACACTGTAATAACTACACTGACCTCTCCTAGTGTGGTAGACAGGGTAATAACTACACTGACCTCCTCTCCTAGTGGTAGACACTGTAATAACTACACTGACCTCCTCTCCTAGTGTGGTAGACACTGTAATAACTACACTGACCTCCTCTCCTACTGTGGTAGACACTGTAATAACTACACTGGCCTCCTCTCCTAGTGTGGTAGACAGGGTAATAACTACACTGACCTCCTCTCCTAGTGTGGTAGACAGGGTAATAACTACACTGACCTCCTCTCCTACTGTGGTAGACACTGTAATAACTACACTGACCTCCTCTCCTAGTGTGGTAGACACTGTAATAACTACACTGACCTCCTCTCCTACTGTGGTAGACACTGTAATAACTACACTGACCTCCTCTCCTAGTGTGTGGTAGACAGGGTAATAACTACACTGACCTCCTCTCCTAGTGTGGTAGACAGGGTAATAACTACACTGACCTCCTCTCCTAGTGTGGTAGACACTGTAATAACTGACACTGACCTCCTCTCCTACTGTGGTAGACACTGTAATAACTACACTGACCTCCTCTCCTAGTGTGGTAGACACTGTAATAACTACACTGACCTCCTCTCCTAGTGTGGTAGACACTGTAATAACTACACTGACCTCCTCTCCTACTGTGGTAGACACTGTAATAACTACACTGACCTCCTCTCCTAGTGTGGTAGACACTGTAATAACTACACTGACCTCCTCTCCTAGTGTGGTAGACACTGTAATAACTACACTGACCTCCTCTCCTACTGTGGTAGACACTGTAATAACTACACTGACCTCCTCTCCTAGTGTGGTAGACACTGTAATAACTACACTGACCTCCTCTCCTACTGTGGTAGACACTGTAATAACTACACTGACCTCCTCTCCTAGTGTGGTAGACACTGTAATAACTACACTGACCTCCTCTCCTAGTGTGGTAGACAGGGTAATAACTACACTGACCTCCTCTCCTAGTGTGGTAGACAGGGTAATAACTACACTGACCTCCTCTCCTACTGTGGTAGACACTGTAATAACTACACTGACCTCCTCTCCTAGTGTGGTAGACACTGTAATAACTACACTGACCTCCTCTCCTAGTGTGGTAGACACTGTAATAACTACACTGACCTCCTCTCCTACTGTGGTAGACACTGTAATAACTACACTGACCTCCTCTCCTAGTGTGGTAGACACTGTAATAACTACACTGACCTCCTCTCCTACTGTGGTAGACACTGTAATAACTACACTGACCTCCTCTCCTACTGTGGTAGACACTGTAATAACCACACTGACCTCCTCTCCTAGTGTGGAAGCCTTGACCCAGGCGCCGTCCTTATATATGTAGTTCAGCGGAGAGCGGAAGTTGGCATTATACTCTGATTTCACCTTTCTGGAGAGAGAGAGAGAGAGACAGAAATACACAGAGACAGGCCAAGTCAGATAATGTATATTCAGTGATCGTTTAGCATTGCACTTGGCATTATGATTTAGAAACTAAAATGTATTAGTTGAATAGGCCGCATGTGAATAACCAAAGTCTGCTGCTGTCCATTGGAGAAGTTCCATGTGTGTGTGAGAAGAGAGAGAGAGAGAGTGTGCAGAGAGAGTGTGAGTGAGAGAGTGGTAGAGAGTGAGTGAGTGAGTGTGCAGAAAGAGTGTGCAGAGAGAGAGTGTGCAGAGAGAGTGAGTGAGAGAGTGTGCAGAGAGAGAGTGTGCAGAGAGAGAGTGTGCAGAGAGAGAGAGTGTGAGAGAGAGAGTGCAGCAGAGAGTGTGCAGAGAGAGAGAGTGAGTGAGTAGAGAGTGTGCAGAGAGAGTGAGTGAGAATGTGCAGAGAGAGAGTGTGCAGAGAGAGAGAGAGAGAGAGAGAGAGTGTGCAGAGAGAGAGAGAGAGTGTGAAGAGAGAGAGAGAGAGAGAGCAGTGTTACCGGTAATTATTACCAAAATACTGCATGACACATAGCAGGAAGTGAAGATGGAAAGAGACAGTATACAATACATGAGAGAGTTCCTATTACTGACAGGTTGCCTCTCTCTTTCCCCTCCTACTTCCGCTTCCCCACCCCTGACCCCTGACCTCTGACTCCAGGTGAAGTTTCCCAAAGGGACAGGTCTAGGATCAGCTCCCCCCCCCTAATCCTACCCTTAACGGTTAGTGGGAAGAATGCTAAATGAACCCAGGATCAGCGTGTCGTGGTAACTTCACCCTACAACATACCCTGTCATCACAACTAACTGGCTGATCTCACCTGTGGGGGAGATGTGCCTTCTGGGGGCTCTGTGACTTCACTTCCTGGTCCGCCAGCTGCTCCCGAGGCTGTGGAAGTGGAATGTTCTCCTCTACGATGCTGGACTCTCTTTCTTCCCTCTTCTTCTTCCGCTTGCTCTGATGTCATCATCGCAGCAGAACAGAACAGAGCCATTCCTAAATGTCACGTCGGTCCAAATGGCACCCTATTCCCTACATAGTGCACTACTTTTGACCAGAGCCCTATATAGGGGCGGCAGGGTAGCCTAGTGGTTAGAGCGTTGGACTAGTAAGTTGCAAGTTGCAAGCTCAAATCCCCGAGCTGACAAGGTACAAATCTGTCGTTCTGCCCCTGAACAGGCAGTTAACCCACAGTTCCCAGGCCGTCATTGAAAATAAGAATTTGTTCTTAACTGACTTGCCTGGTTAAATAAAGGCAAAATTTAAAAAAAAATTAATAGGGAATAGGGTGCCATTTGGGATGCAATCCAGTCAGTCAGTCAGAGGAACCTGGGTGTAAAACCAGTGGAACCAGTATGGAAATACCACCAAACCTCCTGTACACTCCAGTGGGTGTATCCAGCGTGGCATGTGGAGAACATTCTCTAAATAACTGCTTTATTTACTTCCATATGGGACGTTCTAGGTGTTCATTGTATTCCTCTTTCATATTGGACATTCTAGGTGTTCATTGTATTCCCCTTTCATATTGGACGTTCTAGGTGTTTATTGTATTCCTCTTTCATATTGGACGTTCTAGGTGTTCATTGTATTCCTCTTTCATATTGGACGTTCTAGGTGTTCATTGTATTCCCCTTTCATATTGGACGTTCTAGGTGTTCATTGTATTTCTCTTTCATATTGGACGTTCTAGGTGTTCATTGTATTCCTCTTTCATATTGGACATTCTAGGTGTTCATTGTATTCCTCTTTCATATTGGACGTTCTAGGTGTTCATTGTATTCCTCTTTCATATTGGACGTTCTAGGTGTTCATTGTATTCCTCTTTCATATTGGACGTTCTAGGTGTTCATTGTATTCCCCTTTCATATTGGACGTTCTAGGTGTGTATTGTATTCCTCTTTCATATTGGACGTTCTAGGTGTTCATTGTATTCCTCTTTCATATTGGACGTTCTAGGTGTTCATTGTATTCCTCTTTCATATTGGACGTTCTAGGTGTTCATTGTATTCCCCTTTCATATTGGACGTTCTAGGTGTTCATTGTATTCCCCTTTCATATTGGACGTTCTCGGTGTTCATTGTATTCCTCTTTCATATTGGACGTTCTAGGTGTTCATTTTATTCCTCTTTCATATTGGACGTTCTAGGTGTTCATTGTATTCCCTTTCATATTGGACGTTCTAGGTGTTCATTGTATTCCTCTTTCATATTGGACGTTCTAGGTGTTCATTGTATTCCTCCAAGGGGGGTTTTGAAATGTCAATAAACAGAGAAAAACCTTGCTAGTCGATGTCCTAATTTCTCCTGATCTTCCCAGAAATCAGTGACAAATACGTGTTATAAGTAAGTAGGGCTATCTGCTTCCTTATTGAAATACAAAAGGTACCGTTGAAGATATTGCCAACGCTGGGAGTATTATATTGTGGCCTAATCTTGGCACCCAGAATCAGATCATGTTTGAGTGCTGGTCTCTGGCCAGCTACGACACGTTCGTAAAGTCTGTCACACAAGAGGTTGAATAAATCGATTAACAGATCAAAGATTGAGTTGTAGTGTGGCGTGTGGACTGACTGGAACTCGGAAGTACCTTTGATGCTTTCTCGGGTGAAACGTTCTCTCTCTGGAACAGAGGCACCTGGTCCCCGTCTACATGGCTGCGTAGCCGTGGTCCTCTGGGAGGTGGAGAGGCTTTAAAGTTCCTGCTGTACTCGCTCTCCACCACCACCACCGGGTTAGACTTGAAAGGAGGGATGGAACGGTGGCTGGTGTACAGCATCTGAAGAAACCATGCAGGAAATATACTGTAACTGTCATAGTTGATTCAAACTCAAATACTCTGCTGCCATCTACTGGCTGTTTGACAAAACAGCATCTCTGCTCCACAGCTTGGGGAGATAGCCTACCTCTCAAACTAGTCATTCGTTTTGAAAACCAGACCCTGGGCAACACACTGACTGACGTCTGGTTTTAATGATGGACTCTTTTGGTATAGAGGAATTACATCACTTCCTACGTCACGACTTTATCCTCTCGAATAAAATACTAAATAGTAGCTAGCAAGATGGAGATTCCGGAGGTTATAGTTCGCAAAGTGGATACATACTCAGGTTGTACAACTGAATGCCTTCAACTGAAATGTGTCTTCCTCATTTAACCCCTCTGAATCAGAGAGGTGCGGGGGGAGGCTGCCTTAATCAACATCCACATCTTTGGCACCCGGGGAACGGTAGGTTAACTGCCTTGTTAACCCACTGTTTTTACCTTGTCAGGTTACTGGCCCAATGCTCTAACCACTAGGCTGCCTGCCGCCCCAGTAGCTGGCAGTTTACATCAACTACCTCAACTAAAACCACTGCAACGACCCTCATTTTGGTTTTGAATCACAGACCCTCATTAAAACCAGGTCTGGGCATGTCTGCCTCGTGATTTGTTAGGCGTCAGTCCCCACAGGTCCGTAGATAGTGATGTAGTTCCTCTAGGTCAACAGACTCCCTCATTAAAACCAGGTCCTAGTCACTGTGTTGTCCTCGGTCGGGTTTTCAACAGACCCTCATTAAAACCAGGTCCTAGTCACTGTGTTGTCCTCGGTTGGGTTTTCAACAGACTCCCTCATTAAAACCAGGTCCTAGTCACCGTGTTGTCCTCGGTCGGGTTTTCAACAGACCCTCATTAAAACCAGGTCCTAGTCACTGTGTTGTCCTCGGTCGGGTTTTCAACAGACCCTCATTAAAACCAGGTCCTAGTCACTGTGTTGTCCTCGGTCGGGTTTTCAACAGACCCTCATTAAAACCAGGTCCTAGTCACCGTGTTGTCCTCGGTCAGGTTTTCAACAGACCCTCATTAAAACCAGGTCCTAGTCACTGTGTTGCCCTCGGTCGGGTTTTCAAGACTAACTAGTAATGGGGCAGAAGGGGTGACAAACCCTGGGTTCAGGGTGTAACAACAAGCAGTGAATCATACTTAATACTTGTGCATTGGGCCCCTCTATGACCAGGAAATGCCTACACATGTCAAATGTGTGACTATCATGGAGGTTTGGGGTTGCTTTAACGTGGGACATCAGGGGATGTTATGGAGGTTTGGGGTTGTCTGTTCAGACAAGATGAGGATATGAGTGGGACATCAGGGCTTTAACGTGGATGTTATGGAGGTTTGGGGTTGTATATATGTTCAGACAAGACGAGGATATGAGTGGGACAACAGGGCTTTAACGTGGATGTTATGGAGGTTTGGGGTTGTATATATGTTCAGACAAGACGAGGATATGAGTGGGACATCAGGGCTTTAACGTGGATGTTATGGAGGTTTGGGGTTGTATATGTTCAGACAAGACGAGGATATGAGTGGGACATCAGGGCTTTAACGTGGATGTTATGGAGGTTTGGGGTTGTATATACGTTCAGACAAGACGAGGATATGAGTGGGACATCAGGGCTTTAACGTGGATGTTATGGAGGTTTGGGGTTGTATATATGTTCAGACAAGATGAGGATATGAGTGGGACATCAGGGCTTTAACGTGGATGTTATGGAGGTTTGGGGTTGTATATATGTTCAGACAAGACGAGGATATGAGTGGAACAACAGGGCTTTAACGTGGATGTTATGGAGGTTTGGGGTTGTATATGTTCAGACAAGACGAGGATATGAGTGGAACAACGAACACCTGCTCTGCAGCCAGCAGTGGGGAGGCGTGGCCAGCTACAGGTGTCTTCCACGGGAACTGTTTCCTGTACTCTGACTTCTGTAGTCCGGTCCTCTGTCCAGACGACTTCAGCCCTGCCTTCCTCCTCAACACATAGTCAACCTGGAACCACATTTCTCTCTTTACTACACAGGTCACCAGTAATAACTCACTGTGCGTCATTGTAAATAAGAATTTGTTTTTAACTGACTTGGTTAAATAAAACAAATGAACGGTCTGCTGCACAAGCCACAGGGCTGCTTAGAAGGCCTGGGTCAAATACGTGTGTCAAACGGTCCTTTCAAATACATGAGCTGCGCTTGATTTAGTTTTCCTGGTACAATGGAGCCAATAGAATAGTGTCAAAAGTGCAAACCCCAAGCTAAATCGAGCACTTGCATTTGCATACATGAAATAAATAACAACCATTCTCACCCCATTGAAAGTTTGGTCCTGTTTCCCTACAGTAGCCAGGGGGCTCCGGGTGTGGGTCTGGACATGAAGAGTGGTTGGGCCTCGTTGGGGGTCCCCTGGAGGAGGGGGACCTCTAGGGGCCAGAGGGGTGTGGACTCTCTCTGGGGTAGGAGCCAGGGGAGAGGTACCAGGTCTGGGGGTCTCATCCCGTCTCTGTGGGGGCTCTGTGGTGGTGGGGTTCCATTGGAAGGAGCTGGACACCTGGGGCGTGTGGGAGGAGGGCACCTTCCTCTTGGACAGAAACTGAGGCTCTCTACTGATACCTGGTGTAATATGGATGATAGGAGAGATGATAGTGTCTCTACTGATACCTGGTGTAATATGGATGACAGAAGAGATGATAGTTGACCATGTGACTCAGGTGGTAGAGCATGGTTCTTACAAAGCCAGGGTTGTGGGTTCTATTCCCACGGAGGACCAGTATGAAAATGTATGCACTCACGATGACTAAACTGTAAATAGTACAATAAGAATAGTAGAGCTGCGCTCAGTGTTTTAAAGATGAACAACAGGAATATGAATGATGTGTGATATGTTAACTTGGCATATTATTTTTTAATTTTTTTATTTTACCTTTATTTAACCAGGCAAGTCAGTTAAGAACACATTCTTATTTTCAATGACGGCCTGGGAACAGTGGGTTAACTGCCTGTTCAGGGGCAGAACGACAGATTTGTACCTTATCAGCTCGGGGGTTTGAACTCGCAACCTTCCGGTTACTAGTCTAATGCTCTAACCACTAGGCTACACTGCCGCTGTTACTGGGTCATATAGACCACTTTCTGTTTTTGCAAACATTGCTGCAGGAAGTGCAATACACGCGCACGTTCGTGACAGAACACACAAAGAAACACCTCTATTTACATGTTGTTTATGAGTGCTTTTCACACTACTTTTGGATTATAAATGGATTTTAAGGCTTGTATGAATGTCCTGCTTAATATAATGTGTGTGTTATCATCGCAAATTCGACTGCATTATACGTCTATTTAAAAACACTTGAACTTCAACCAGTAAAATGTCTCTTTGTCTCGCTTTTGCTGCATCCTTCATACAGTATGTCAATGAGCGTTAACGTTCTCGCCAACACCTGCCGCATCCAAAATAGTTATTTTGAAAAGTTCACATCCAAATATAATCTTAGCGACTGTTCAAGCAAGAATCAAAACATCATTGTAAGCGTATAAGAACCTACAAAGTTATTTTGTTTAGAAGTAATAAAAACTTAAATTCAGGCTATGTTGAAGGGGTGGCAGATGGCGACCACGAGTCTCGGGCATCTGTGCGTGACGTCAGTGTGTCGTGTACTGGAAAAGGGTCTATATCAATCAATAAATCAATCAATAAATCTTACCCATCTGGTCAGATCGAAGTCCAGCGAGGCGCATCCGTCGCTGAGGAGAGGCGCTTCTGGAGCGGGTAGCGAGTCGGTCTTTAAATTTCTTCTTGTACTCACTGATGCCCTGTGCATGTGAGTATCCAAAACATTAGTAAATAGCATAGGAATACACGACTTACTATATTGTATAAGTGGGATATATTTAGCAAATAGGATGCCTTTAAAAGGACTGTAAGCATCATGCATGCACAAACGTTTGCATGATTCGTGTTGGTCAGATGTTTCCTAGGAAACCGAGTGGCTGCATTTGTTTGAATGAAATCTGTGAACTGAGTTTGCAGCTACAGGCATATCTAGCAAATTTGCAGCTGTATAGGTCACAGTTTATAAACCATACTGTACCACTGTCTTTATCTAGGCTGATTAAATCATACTAACGCAATTAACCACGTTAAACGAATCCTCTATTGCCCTTTACAATGGCATGCAGTTGATACATGCATCTCTATTTATCAATAAAAACAGGAAGTAGCCACTGTTAGCCACTGGCAGCTAGTTTACATTAGCTTATCCGCTGTATACCATTGTAACGTGTTAGGAAACACTTAGCTAAACCAAGCTAATAACCGACACCTTGGACGTGGGATTTGGTTGTTTCCCCGTCTAGCTAACTATACCTGCAATCGTCGAAGATGGTTTATCCGATGTAATCGCAATGCAGGATGTTAATAAACTCACATTTTATTTGTGCGAATGAAACAATGTTTCCGTGTTCTTGTATCAGTCGAAACCTCTTCACCTCACTCAGGCGGTGACCCAGATTACTGGACGTGGTTGTTTCAAAAACACTGCGCTAACCAAAGCCAAGAGATGAATTTCTATACTCGTTCAATTAAAAAGTACAATTTGTTTACCTTGAAATGTAGTGGCATTGCTCTGTTGGTTAAAGTTCTGCAGGTGTTTGGGAGAACTGTGTCTGTGTTTTCCAGCTAGATTGTTATTGTTGTGTGAAGTTACAAGGTATCTGGACGGTTACAGCAGCAGCTTTGAGTTGCCTTGGCAAAGCGTCGACCTGCGCATGCGTGATCAAACCCGTTGTAATTTAGAGGGGTTGATATCTAGTAGCTGTGTCAGACCTATGCTTAGAGGGGTTGATATCTAGTAGCTGTGTCAGACCGATGCTTAGAGGGGTTGATATCTAGTAGCTGTGTAGACATGTCAGACCGATGCTTAGAGGGGTTGATATCTAGTAGCTGTGTCAGACCTATGCTTAGAGGGGTTGATATCTAGTAGCTGTGTCAGACCGATGCTTAGAGGGGTTGATATCTAGTAGCTGTGTCAGACCTATGCTTAGAGGGGTTGATATCTAGTAGCTGTGTCAGACCTATGCTTAGAGGGGTTGATATCTAGTAGCTGTGTCAGACCGATGCTTAGAGGGGTTGATATCTAGTAGCTGTGTCAGACCTATGCTTAGAGGGGTTGATATCTAGTAGCTGTGTCAGACCGATGCTTAGAGGGGTTGATATCTAGTAGCTGTGTATGCTTAGGGGTTGATATCTAGTAGCTGTGTCAGACCTATGCTTAGAGGGGTTGATATCTAGTAGCTGTGTCAGACCGATGCTTAGAGGGGTTGATATCTATGCTGTTAGAGGGGTTGATATCTAGTAGCTGTGTCAGACCGATGCTTAGAGGGGTTGATATCTAGTAGCTGTGTCAGACCGATGCTTAGAGGGGTTGATATCTAGTAGCTGTGTCAGACCGATGCTTAGAGGGGTTGATATCTAGTAGCTGTGTCAGACCGATGCTTAGAGGGGTTGATATCTAGTAGCTGTGTCAGACCGATGCTTAGAGGGGTTGATATCTAGTAGCTGTGTCAGACCGATGCTTAGAGGGGTTGATATCTAGTAGCTGTGTCAGACCGATGCTTAGAGGGGTTGATATCTAGTAGCTGTGTCAGACCGATGCTTAGAGGGGTTGATATCTAGTAGCTGTGTCAGTGTCAGACCGATGCTTAGAGGGGTTGATATCTAGTAGCTGTGTCAGACCGATGCTTAGAGGGGTTGATATCTAGTAGCTGTGTCAGACCGATGCTTAGAGGGGTTGATATCTAGTAGCTGTGTCAGACCGATGCTTAGAGGGGTTGATATCTAGTAGCTGTGTCAGACCGATGCTTAGAGGGGTTGATATCTAGTAGCTGTGTCAGACCGATGCTTAGAGGGGTTGATATCTAGTAGCTGTGTAGACATGTCAGACCGATGCTTAGAGGGGTTGATATCTAGTAGCTGTGTAGACATGTCAGACCGATGCTTAGAGGGGTTGATATCTAGTAGCTGTGTAGACATGTCAGACCGATGCTTAGAGGGGTTGATATCTAGTAGCTGTGTCAGACCTATGCTTAGATGCTTATGCTTAGAGGGGTTGATATCTAGTAGCTGTGTCAGACCGATGCTTAGAGGGGTTGATATCTAGTAGCTGTGTAGACATGTCAGACCGATGCTTAGAGGGGTTGATATCTAGTAGCTGTGTCAGACCGATGCTTAGAGGGGTTGATATCTAGTAGCTGTGTAGACATGTCAGACCGATGCTTAGAGGGGTTGATATCTAGTAGCTGTGTCAGACCGATGCTTAGAGGGGTTGATATCTAGTAGCTGTGTAGACATGTCAGACCGATGCTTAGAGGGGTTGATATCTAGTAGCTGTGTCAGACCTATGCTTAGAGGGGTTGATATCTAGTAGCTGTGTCAGACCGATGCTAAGAGGGGTTGATATCTAGTAGCTGTGTCAGACCTATGCTTAGAGGGGTTGATATCTAGTAGCTGTGTCAGACCTATGCTTAGAGGGGTTGATATCTAGTAGCTGTGTCAGACCGATGCTTAGAGGGGTTGATATCTAGTAGCTGTGTAGACATGTCAGACCTGTGCTTAGAGGGGTTGATATCTAGTAGCTGTGTCAGACCGATGCTTAGAGGGGTTGATATCTAGTAGCTGTGTCAGACCGATGCTTAGAGGGGTTGATATCTAGTAGCTGTGTAGACATGTCAGACCGATGCTTAGAGGGGTTGATATCTAGTAGCTGTGTCAGACCTATGCTTAGAGGGGTTGATATCTAGTAGCTGTGTAGACATGTCAGACCTATGCTAGAGGGGTTGATATCTAGTAGCTGTGTCAGACCGATGCTTAGAGGGGTTGATATCTAGTAGCTGTGTCAGACCTATGCTTAGAGGGGTTGATATCTAGTAGCTGTGTCAGACCTTAGATGCTTAGAGGGGTTGATATCTAGTAGCTGTGTCAGACCGATGCTTAGAGGGGTTGATATCTAGTAGCTGTGTCAGAGACCTGTGCTTATGCTTAGGGGTTGATATCTAGTAGCTGTGTAGACCTATGCTGTGTCAGACTAGTAGCTGTGTCAGATGCTTAGAGGGGTTGATATCTAGTAGCTGTGTAGACTGTGTCAGACCGATGCTTAGAGGGGTTGATATCTAGTAGCTGTGTCAGACCGATGCTTAGAGGGGTTGATATCTAGTAGCTGTGTCAGACCGACAGGGGTTGATCTAGACCATGTCAGACCTATGCTTAGAGGGGTTGATATCTAGTAGCTGTGTCAGACCGATGCTTAGAGGGGTTGATATCTAGTAGCTGTGTCAGACCGATGCTTAGAGGGGTTGATATCTAGTAGCTGTGTAGCTGTGTCAGACCTATGCTGTGTCAGACCTATGGGTTGATATCTAGTAGCTGTGTCAGACCGATGCTTAGAGGGGTTGATATCTAGTAGCTGTGTAGACATGTCAGACCGATGCTTAGAGGGGTTGATATCTAGTAGCTGTGTCAGACCGATGCTTAGAGGGGTTGATATCTAGTAGCTGTGTCAGACCGATGCTTAGAGGGGTTGATATCTAGTAGCTGTGTCAGACCGATGCTTAGAGGGGTTGATATCTAGTAGCTGTGTCAGACCGATGCTTAGAGACTAGTAGCTGTGTCAGACCGATGCTAAGGGGTTGATATCTAGTAGCTGTGTCAGACCGATGCTTAGCTGTGTCAGGGGTTGATATCTAGTAGCTGACATGTCAGACCTATGCTTAGAGGGGTTGATATCTAGTAGCTGTGTCAGACCGATGCTTAGAGGGGTTGATATCTAGTAGCTGTGTCAGACCTATGCTTAGAGGGGTTGATATCTAGTAGCTGTGTCAGACCTATGCTTAGAGGGGTTGATATCTAGTAGCTGTGTCAGACCTATGCTTAGAGGGGTTGATATCTAGTAGCTGTGTCAGACCGATGCT